>NW_006285483.1:1152862-1170754 GCF_000327345.1 Myotis davidii
CAGAGGCCGGCAAGGCAGGCGGGGAACGTTGGTTTCCTCCGTCACTGAAGCAAGGAAGCCTCATGTTAGTTTCAAGCTGCCTGGCTGCCAGCCGCCATCTTGGCTGGCAGTTAATTTGCATATCGCCCTGATTAGCCAATGGGAAGGGTAGCGGTTGTACGCTAATTACCATGTTTCTCTTTTATTAGGTAGGATAGGGCTGCTATCATGGCAAATATCATTATACAGGTACCAATGGAGGAAGTGGAAAAGTTTTTATGTTTTTGTACTGCTTATAAATAAATAACCAGCAGGATAAATCATACCACCTTTATTCTTGAGGTCTGCTTTTCAAGGCTATAGCAAATTTCTGACACCATCCCAAAAACCAGTTTTATAAGCATTCTGTAAACTTTAAATATCAAGGGCTCAACCAGCTAATCAAGAATACCTGTGTCCAGGTCTTAGTGAGAATAAATATGAATGAATCTCACTGCTTCCATTTGCTACTTCTGGGAGAGAAGCTAAGAAGAAACGTACCTTTGATGGATCCATGATGACCGTGGGCACAAAGTTGAGGAAGATGTGGTTGCAGTCAGTACGAACATTTGTATTATTAAAAGCGACTTCCAACTCATCCATGGCTTCCAGGAGCAGCCGCTCCCCTTCATTTTGTAGATATTCAAAAGAAGCTTCCTATGCAGGAAGAAATCAACATTAATGTGTTTTAAGAGGCAATTATGAAATGGCTATTATAATTACTTAAGGCCCAGTGGTTCTCAACCCGTGGGTCGCCAACAATGAAAATACATCCTGCATATCAGATCTTTACATTATGATTCATAACAGTAGCAACATTACAGTTATGAAGTAGCAACGAAAATAATTTTATGGTTGGGTCACAACATGAGGAACTGTATTAAAAGGTCGCGGCATTAGGAAGGTTGAGAACCACTGAATTAAGCGGTGGTATGTCATGAATCATAAGGCACCTGCTAGAAGTGCATTCACCTTTCTCCCTAGTCAACCCAATAACCACAGACAGCAGGGGCAGGCAGGGGCAGATTAAGAATTCCTGCAGCCCTGGCTGGTGTTTCTCAGTGGTTAGAGAATTGACCCCTGGCCCACAGGATCTCAGGTTCGATTCCTGGTCAAGGGCATGTTACTGGGTTGCAGGTTCAATGCCTAGCCCTGGTTGGGGCGCGTGTGGGAGACAACCAATCAATGTGTCTCTCTCACATTGATGTATCTGTCTCTTCCTCTTTCCCCCTCCCTTCAACTCTCTCTAAAAAGTCATGGGGAATAAAAATATCCTCTGGTGAGGATTAACAAAAACTAAAAACAAAACACAACAATGGAATATTTACTTCTGTGAGAGAAATGATTCTCAGACTTCTGCTGGTTATTAGAGAGTGAGATGAACAAGAGCTTTGACTCAAAAAGAGAAAATCTAATTTTGAACCATGACTGTTTCTCTGTCCCTTCCCTCAGGGATAACTTCCCATTAAAGTACAGCACCCACCTTGGTGACCAGATCAGAATGTCTGATGATCGCACGGACAAAGAACCTATAGTCTGTCACTTCTGTGCCCACTTCCACTTTGGCTGCCCCAAGATACAGGTGCATCTTGTGATTAGCACATGGAATGGCAGTGAGGTCAAAATTTCTCATCCGGTTCAGCTCTAACTGGAAGGCGAGGGCAGGTTCCAAGTGACGATAAATACGATCCTCCTCAAACTGAGCACAAGAATTGGAGAAAAAACAGCCCACCAGAAGTGGTCACAGAATGATATTATGAATGCATACTTATGTAAAAGAGATGCTTAAAAATAAAAACATAAGCTATGATGTGCTAATGGACAACAAAAATGGTCTACATTCAAGGATAATGCTATAGCTTACATAAGGTTAGGCGCTAAAAAACCTATTTAACTTCCCAAGCTTTCATCATTTATGCTTTTACAAGTGATGATGCTTTCCATTAAAAACAAACAAAAAAATCAATTCCCCTAAAACTCCTGTAGCATTTAATATCTTTATTTTTTTTTTTTTAACAATGAACTACAAATTGTTTCACATTAACAACTACTTCACATACCAGTGTTTTGGTTTTACCCACCCAGTCTAAAATGCTCATGGGCAAAACCCATGTCTTATACTCTTATAATTTCTGGCACAATACAAAGGACACAGTAAATACTTGACAAATGAACATTATATAATTTTTTAAATAGAGGTATTTGGCTTTGAAACATCCTATATATACATATACATATATATACACACATATATATACATATGTATGTATATATATCTTAAGAACTATATTTACATTTAATATATTTTTTTGCTGAAATTAAATTGTTTTTCCAGAGTACATGTCAACTGAGTGAATGGTAACAGGAAGAAACCAACACAGTCTGAAAGTTTGTATTTTAAAATTTGAAAAACTGTAACTCTGAATATAAACTGTAGGTGATGAGAATAATCCTACTAAGTGTAGCAGTCCTTTAATATCACATCAAAAGCATAAGGATGATTTTGAAATTTATTGCTTTCTTGGGTAGGTCAGTATATTCGATTATTTCCTAAACCAAACTCTTTCAGAAGACAGCCTTCTTTCGTTCTAAGATACATGTAAGGCAAAGGGAAGCACAGATTCAATTAGAGAAAAAAATGGCAAAGATATGCCACTCTTAGACTTGTAAGGAAAAAGAAACATAAAAACAAAACAAAACAGAGGGAAGGAATTAGTTCTTACCTTATCCCTTGCTCGGAACGTGAAAAATTTAGGGAATTCTCTCTGTGTTAAAGGAAGGGAAAAATGTATCAGTCCTTCATAGATATGGTTCTTTAGGGATCAACACATAGTACAGAAGCACTCAAGCATCAAAAGACAGTTTCTTAGAAAATACAATCCTTACTGAACCTTAGCCTAGGGAATGTGAATGATCCTCTGGGTAACCATCACTTTGACCCCACTTCCACATTTGAGAATCACCACACCATTAACCTAACTTCAATAGTTACCCTCTCTTTTTGGGGGAGGAGGGAGAGGGGGTGGGAGCGGGGAATCGTATTTTTTCATCTCCCAAGTGAGAAAAAAAAATTCTTCCTGGGTGTTGCTCCTGGCACAACCTGGCAAATAAAACCAATATACTCTCTAAGCTTCTGCACTGCAATAGCAGTTATTGGACTGATTTCCCAAGTTTCCCCTTAAGAAACTCTTAAAATGAAACTAACCAGAAAGCATAAAATCCCCAATCCATGTGTCTTCCTCATTCACTCTCAAATCAATAATTTGAAGGGTTTAAATAATAACGTTTGAAGACAAAAGTAAAGATGTTACTTTGGTCACTACCACTACATGTATAAGAAAGAATGGGGTGGAACTAGTGAACATAGAATCATTTGGTCTTACCGCTCTTTTACAGGGCATTACAAAAGAAAGCAACCAATTTACTAGAACCTTATTAATTAACAAAGATGAATTCAATTAGCAGAGTCCATTAGTTTTTGAAATTTAACTTATTAACACCAAATACCCCCGTTTCTCGGATGGGAAGCTCTATTGGTGGTGTTAGAGTCAAGTCATTACTATGTGCCTCTATAGGAGGTTTCATTAGGCATCTTCTTCATTATGAGTGCAAGATAATCAAACACTCATTGGGACAAGGCAGAGAAGCCAGGACCAGCTGCATAAATGTCTCTCAATGAGCTTTAGGAACCATGAAGGAAACATGAGCTGAAATGAAAGCCTGCTAGGTGGCAGGCGCTCCCATGTGTTGTCCCCTTGAATGCTCTCAACAACTTCTCGAGGTTAGGTATCCATTTTACAGCTGAGGAAGCCATGACCAAGTGATATGCCCAGTATCAGAAACCTAGAATATGAACTTGGGTCTCTTCATGCCCTTCATCTCTACCACACTACTTCTCACGTGTAGAGCATTACCCCTCAATTTTTGTTATAATCCAGATTCAATAGAAGTCTTCTCTTTAAATAGAAAATTTTTTTTAAATTTAAGAAACAAAGCAAAATTCATACTGAAAAGTTGTGTTTCATGAATTTACTGAAAACTTATTAAATACTTTCCACAGGTATTACACCTCACCCTCACATTCACTATAGCTTGCACAGTTAGTAAACCTTCTTATATTTTTCTTGCATTTTAACTGTAAAGTTGCATTTAACAGGCTTCTAGGAGCTTGTTTAGCAAGCCTGGGAAACCCCCTATCCAGGCTTAGGTCTTTAAAAGTCTTTTGAAAGTGAACTTTACACAGCACTGATATTTTACTGATGGTGTTTTTATTCTAAGTAATTCTCTAATTCCCCTGAATAATAGTAAAGAACATGGGGATGACTTCAAGGTTAAACAGAAAGATGTTCAGCTGCATTGTCAGTAGGGTATATGCTCAGGGCTTTATAGTCTCATTTTTGTTTTATTCTTGAGAAATATGGCTTTCAGAGCATTACCTAAGGTAACACAAGTCAAAAAAGGAAGGGTAACAAAATACTTTCATGAAAATTTCTGAAAGGAAAGTGATGTACTAAATAAATATTTTACCTAATTGTTAAGATAGAATAGAAGAGTGTGATAAACATTAATTAATTAAAATATTTATTTAGTACATCACTTATTTAAATGACTATTTTCCTTCAAAAACGTAACAACAGAAACCAAAAAACACATTTTTAATTTTACCACTTAAACCAACTAAAAAAATTTGTAGTAACTGAAAGGTATGAAAAGCAAACAATTTGAATAGAAATGCCTTTATTACAAATAATGAAAGAGACTGACTAATTCTTGGCAGAGGTGGGAATAGACCACCAATAAGAAAAACCACTTTCATTAAAGTTAGCTAAGAAAAGGTGTTATGAGATAATATCAGCAAACATTTTTTGAATAAATTTTAGCTCTATAGAAAAATCCTCAATTTAAGCATAAAGCATTCAGAACAGGAGAGTAAGAACTTCTGTACAATGGGACAGCAGGATTAATGAGCAATTCTTCAAGTCTGAGGACTTTTATAGAAAGTCACCTCTTTTGGCATTCACACACACACAAACAAAAATCACAGGAATATAGAAAAACACACAAAAAAAAGAAATACAAAAGTCTGATCCTATAGTTTTAGTAAATTCCTTCATCCTACCTCATCCTCATATCGCCAATTTTTCCACTAACTGCATTCATGCTTATTTTATCACTAATATAATTGCTTTCCAGACATTCTACTAGTGTTATGGGCAAATATCATAATTGAATGTACACAAAGAAAAACCCTCTTAGTGTTCTGGTACCAAAAAACAAAAGAATGCAACATTTCTCACAAAGAAATTATACCCCTGCTGTGTTCTAAATCAGCCAACCATCATCAAGACAATCAAAATAATTTGACTAAATTAGCCAATCAAGACACCCTGCAAATCAGAGAATGTGAAAACCTGCAACAGAAAACATCATAGCTGATTATGATACTAATAATCGTGTTAAAAACCTAATGAGATGAAGAAATTGAAAGCTTGCTGGTGCAATTCTCTTTTACTTCAACATGCTGAGAACTAATTATATAGACTGTAATTAAAACAAAAACCCAAATCAAACCTTCTGAAAACTAATAGTTGATCCACTAGCAAACAAAACTACCAATTTTTTTCAGCTTTATTGAGATATAGTTGACATATAAATTTTTTTTAAAGAAATGAACTACTTAACCATGATAACTCTTTTCAATAGTGGTCTCTTCCTTCCAAAACATTTCATTTTAAAGTGCAAGTTATTTACATAAAATCAATAAAAGTGCGTCTAGGCTATTTATAGCAGAATTTTAAAAATCTCATGAAATCTTACAAATAAGTATCAAAAGGAAACTTTACAGATGCAAAATTGATTTAGAATCTCATCACAGTTTTTGGCCCTAATACTCTTGCTTAGGTGGCAAAGGATAAGAAGAAATCCTGAAAATGTACATTTTAGTATTCTTAAAAACACTTTGCTGAAAAAATATGGAAACTTCAAAAAGTATAGTACTTATATTCCAGTTAAATAGCACCTTCTGCTTCACGTTTTGGGACCTGAAATGTGAGTGAAACGAAGACTTAATACTACATGAATGCAGAGAGCTGCAGCTTTCATAGCTGCAAAAATTCAAAGCCTGTTCTTTGGCTTTTAAGGTTTCAATATTTTTTTTATTATGAAGAAGATATTTATAAGAATAGGCTAATTTTTCCTCAAATGTTCTGTTATTATAGTAATGTAAAGCAGTTATTCAAATCCCATGATAGGTACTTGATTTAATTACATGGTCTGGAAACAGACTCGACACCAAGTGTCCTTAATGCTGACAAATATTGCCAGCTCAGAACAGGCTTCATATAGAGTCAAGAGACTAAGGTAGCAGCAGGCATTCCAGTGGGACTGTGGAGATTAAACATCAAATTTTTGGAAATGCTTATAGCCTTCACTATATCTGAAAAAACACCTAACAATATACCCACTCTCTAGGAACCTCTACTCTGGCCCTCATTTACCTTGTTCTGGTTCTGAAATGGTCTGAGAGACAACTATGCAACAGTAGAGCTGCTTCATCCACACCAGCCAATATTGTTCTTGAACCAAACTTGGTAACCTTCCTCCACTCCTTGCCCCCTCATGTACGCTTGCTTTCTCTCTTCTATTCAATAATATAGGGATTTCACAGTGTGGAACAGGAGAGACTGCGTACATCACAGTGGATTACCAAGAAGCCAGAGAGATCAAGGGATTCATCTCTAACACTCACGGAAAGCTTCCTCTTTTTCACACTACACTAACTATGGGGCAAGCACACATTAGATGACATGACAAAGGCTAAGTACCCTTCATGAATGGTAAGCTACCACCAGCAGAGGAACTTACAGCAACACCATGGCAGTGAGCCCTGGATTTGTACAGCTCCTGCCAAGGGGTCCTGGCTATTGTAGATCCTGGATGGAATTCAGTAATAGTTGCCCTTGCCCCTTGTGTAACCACTAATCATTTCTAAGGGGCCTAACATAAAAATAACCCAACTCCTCTGCCATTCAATGCTTCAGAGAAAATCTAGTCTCCACCTTAATTTCTCTA
This sequence comes from Myotis davidii, assembly GCF_000327345.1. Taxonomy (NCBI): domain Eukaryota; kingdom Metazoa; phylum Chordata; class Mammalia; order Chiroptera; family Vespertilionidae; genus Myotis; species Myotis davidii. Next base: position 1,159,952 of record NW_006285483.1, read on the forward strand.
AGTTCTAAAGCAACCTTTCCTACATTCATGACAAATCACGTCACTTGGAAATATAACCAATTTCCCACTTGATGTCACTATAAATAGGGACTGGACCATGATTCCTAAGAAAGACCCACAGCCGGGCTCATTTCTAAGTAGATTTTGCCTGTACATGTCCCTCTTCAACCTAAATCCAGAAATATTAGAGCAGAAAGGGAAAACATGTTTTAAAGCCATACACACACACACACACACACACACACACACACACACACACTCTAGGACATGACATAGATTTAGCAGTGAGACAGGATATATTTCTTTTCTATGTATAAAACACACTAAAAAAAAGCCTGTAATAATTAATTGCTTTGGCTTTTAAAAATTTTTAGTAGAGAGTTTTATCATGAAAATGCTTATTATGGGAAACCAGTTCACGTGCTATAAACATGAAGGCTCTATCTGAATCACTAGGAAAAAGGAAAACAATTTTACAAATTTAACATGACTCTCCAGAAAAATATAGTATCCCAAAGTCAGTGAAAAAATAAAAATCAGGATAAAGTTTAAGAACCTAGCCCAATACTCTTCCCAAATCCAGGGCCTGGCTCTGGCATGTCTACCTTAGCTCTGAACAGCATCTACCGGCCACAGTATTTATTCATGTCTCTCATATTCTATCCCCAAGTATCAATTTTATTCTCTAAGCTTTGGATGTTTCTTCCTATAGCTCCAGGGTTCCCTTTAAGCTCCTCATACTTCTTCACTGTCTCCAGTTTCCTATCTAAAGTTATTGATTGATATGTATCTGTACTCTGTTTGGCTTCCTGACATCAATAACATAGGAGAGTTGTGTAGTCCACAACACTTCCTAGAGCATTTCAGAGAATCTTAGCTCTTTAGTTTGCAGGGTAGACTCTCTTGTTTCTCTATAGACTAGACCAGCGATTTTCAATTGGTGTGCCGCAAGAATTTTTAAAACATGCCAATACCTGACTATTTAGTCAGGGGTACTAACCTCTTTTCCCTTAGATTGTTAAATTAAAAAATGACAGTAGCCAACACTACAATAGCTGTTCGGTGTGAATAAATCAAAATTATAACCATTTTTTGTCATATCAGCAAAAAACATATTTTTTGGTGTGCCACAGAATTTTAGTAATTAGTTTATGTGTGCCATGGGATTAAAAAGGTTGAAAATTGCTGGACTAGACCAACAAGGTGAACTGTTAGAAGGAAAACGAAATGTCAAGTGCTAAAGATCTAATAAACAAAACGGCAATAAAAGCAACCACACATAGGTCCTTAAGTTTAGAAAGTCATTTCCAGAATCCCAAATATTATCTTCATTATTGCAAATAAACAGGCCTTGAAAACTAATTTAATTATCTTAATTGATAAAACAAAATTCTTACCAGGAAAAGTAAAGCTTCCTAATATCCTCTGGAATCTTAGCTATATTAGGATCAACTTATAAAGAACTATTTTTACTACAATCAGTCATTTTAGAGAATGACATCTTTATTGCAAACTGGGTATTTGGTCTTAGTGCTATCATCATACCGATCATATGGGTATACTTTAGTTCCAATACCAGGCTAATAACTTACTTCTTTATTCAATAAAACTTTTAATCTCATAAATATTAAGTTAATTCAGTTAAATAGGAGAACAAGCAAGTTAATGTGCAATTTTTATTTATTTCCTGCTCCCAAAATTAACATAAGACAAAAGTACCAAGTTAGGCTTGGTTAAGGCATTTTAATAACAAATGACTGTTTCTCATAATTGATAATTCTCAATAATAGAACTTGAATCCTCTTTGGAAAAAGCCAAGACCCCAAAGTGCAATTGACAGCTCTCGATTATTGATTCACTGTGTGCGTAGAAGAAAATTAGCTCCTGCTTCTTCCTTATTCATCCAGATATGTATATGCTCATTCTTAATTATTTCTCAGAGATATACTGAGAATGTTATAGGGTAGAAAAAAACAACCATACAACGATCAAATAGTCATTATAATACTTTCTAAAAGAAGTGGGACCAAACATCAGTCCAGCCCTTCTAAATAACTCATACATATTCTATGTTTAAATAATCAATGGGAAACAGATAAAACAGTAAATAATATTTCATTATTGTTCCTTTTACTTACATGAAATCTCTGATCCACCTCATAGCTGATCTGTTTCCTAAAATCCTTTCAAATGAAAGACAGAAAGGAAAGAAATAATAAATTTAAAACCAAATTGAGTAAAAGATGAGTTAATGTTTTTCTTAAACTTATAGAAAAAAGTTATTTCTCAGCATAAATTCTACAAATAAGTTTATGATTATAACTCCACTTTCTGATTTTTAAAAATCCTAGCATTTTAAGAAATGTTAGACAGTACGCCAATACCTTTTGTGCAACCAGGAAAGTAAGGCGGCGGATTCCATGCTCAACCAGAGTAGCTTTCTATGGAGAGACATGTAAAATAAAAGATAGATAAGATCTCCATTCATCCTAAATCTTACCCCAATTCAGTCCTCCACAGGCTCTAATTGAGCTAAACATCCTTTTTGGTTATCTATCTATGTTTTGGGCTCAGTACCTTCAAACTTGCAAATAAATAAATTTCAATCTGGATCCTAGGACTAAGTCTTATGGAATAGGTTTTATATTGATCTGGATAAAATTGAGAGAGAACTTTGCATAGGAAAAGCAGTCATATGAAGTCACCTAAGTTCTCTAAGATCTGATTCACTTCAAGGTAGATTTTAGCACAATTCTACTTATAGAAATCACATTGGTGAGCATGTTCAAATGTGAAGATTAAAACTAAAACAGAAGATAAATGAAATCAGGTCATTCAGATCAGAAGAAGAAGAAAATTTCATAAAGTGGAAATTTCAGGTTCTAAACTGTTGTTTAGATTATACATAGCATCTACCATCATATACAGCATTCCTAGAATCCAACCTAACAAATCCTGATCTTTTTTCATTTATTCTAGAACATGCCTCCCCCTACTTTACATGAAAGTATTTTTAAAAAAAATTCTCTTTAAAAATTGCTAAAAGCAATGTTTAATCGACTTTTAAATTTAGTGATTATTCATATTTCAACTTGGCATGGCTGAGGAGTGTATCAGAAGGCAAGAGAGACCAGCAATTTCAGGACTGTCTCATATGAGTCTTGGGCCTTTGGATCTAAGCTTTCTTCTATCTGTACTGCTCATTTATCTCAAAAGGCAGAGACAAAGGAACAGTTTAATGAGCTAAGTAAACAGCATGATCTTAAAGGGCCCTAGCAAAAAGGGGCTACATGGCAACAAGTAGAAAAGCAATCTCACCAGTTGAATGACCTGTGAAAATATATGAGTAATACAAATAGAAAAAATATGTGGGTTTTTGCAACCTACGTCCAGACTTTCGTTTCATCAATTCCTTGCTATAACTCTAGCCAAGAAATATGTTCATAAGCCAATTCTTGATTTTCATGATACTATATATTTTTTAAATTCAAATTGGAGTCTGCTTATAAATAAGCACATTCCCAAGCCATTCCCTCCTATTGGAGAACATTTTCTATTATGGCATTTGCTTAGTAATAAAATTAATTAGCAACATAAGTAAAATATAATTGGAAAAATAAATTTCCTAATAATAAATTCCCTGGTCAAATTTACATAAATTTTGGTTTAATAACATTTAAAAATTATCTGTACTGACATCATAACTGTTATTATAAATAACCAAGTATTGATACTACAATAAGAAAAGGAAGAAAGGGAGGGAGGAAGGGAAGAAAGAATGGAGGAAGGAAGGAGTGATGGGAGGAGTGGAGAGAGGGGTGAGTGGTGGTGATTCTCAATCTTTCAGTGTGCCAAGGAACAGAAACATTTCTTCTGACACCACCAACAAAGAATTCCACCACAGCCAAGCCCTTCAAAGACAAGCATCAATAGCTATGTTCAGGCAAGGGAAGAAAATAACTTTAATAATGCCATGATTTAAAGTCAAAATTGTTATTGCTTTTAAAATTCCACAAGTGGCTGACAATAACAGCAGAGCAACAGGATTCTGATTACATTGTAATAATGCGGGCCTCACAGCAAGTCCACAGCTATTACCCAGCGATTAGGCGCCAGCACCTGGAGAAACTCCATTTACACTGACTGCTTCAATCTCCTCCACAAGTCATTTACAAATATATGATCCTAATTTCTCTGAGAGAAAAAAAGACATGCTGGGACTAGAAGATTATTTGGACAATTTGGATCAACCTATTTGATAGTTTAATGTGTGCTTTAAAAAAAAACTTTTTCTAAACTGCTAGGAACATGATCATGAAGTGAAAAATAAAACTAGTTATTTCAGCTTTTTTTTTATTACCTTTCCTTATTTTTATTTTTACATTCTTTTCAAAACAAGGAAGTGAAAATGCCTAATATTTCTGGATAAGCACAGTACCTGATGCAGTTAACAGCTTCTCTAGGCATGGAATGTCTATCCTTACCCTTCTGAATAGCCTCGGGCAAAGACAATGGATTTCTCTGTGCCTCAGTTTTCAAGTCCAGTAAAAGAAAAAGGTAATTTCTTATTGCCAATTAATGTTATAAATTTATGTAGTGAAGAAACAGCCTCTTTAAATCAACATATCATGACATACAGCACTAAGATCTGGGGGTAATAAAAAGCCTACAGTTGAGGTCAAAACAATCAAATAAGGGCAATTAGTGCCTCAAAACCTGAGAAGAAAATTTCAGATTATCTCAGCAAATAGCAGCATCAGCAGTCATGAACAACATTAGCACTCTTCCAGCTAAGGTTTCTTTGGTCCCTGGTTTCAGGTTAATTTTATGTGTTCACAAGACAAGGGCAAAAAGAAAGGTAAATTTCTCTTCTAAAGAAAAATTCCCAGGCATGTCCCCTATTTTCACTTTTCTGTAAGTGCCTTTCTTCAGGTTGGCCACTATAATCCCAGAGCAACATGAAGTAAATGCTAGGACTCATGTTAAGCACAAAGTTACCATCTTTTCCCAGGTATCTACCATTAGCATTACATGATGTGAATGCCGATGGCATTAATTGTTTATACTGCTAAATCATGCTTTTAAAAATCTATTCAGTTCTTTTTTTATAATAAGCACTATAGCTAGGTAGTTCCCATTCAAAGAAAACACATGGGTCTTTGTCATTAAGGACAGCTGAAGAGGACACTTTGGCACCTATCATATATTGCAATGACATGTAACTATATGCAGACTATCATTTTGAGCATGCCTACCCAGTCCCTCCAACTAAACTTGAAGCATCTTCAGGGCCAAAAGAATACATTATTTACTAAAGCACCTAGATCTGTGGCCCCGAGAAGTGGAATCAAAGCCTTAAATACTAATTTTTGCTCCATCATCTACCAGCTAGTGATCAAAGGGGGAAAGGGGGGCTTTAATTAATCTCTCTGAGTTTGAGTTTTTCCCCAAGTGCAAAACTGGAATAATTCCTAACTAATCTAACCTCATGGGACTGTGGTGAAGTGCAAATAAAAAATTGTACACAGAAGTTCTTTATAAATAAAAAGTATTATTATTGCTAGTGATTGTATGCTGACCAATTAAAAGTTCAAGGAAGGAAAAATACATTTTAGTTAAAGCTATTCAGAAAAGTACTCATAGAAGAGGTGAAATTTGAAAAAATCTTTAAAACAAGCAGGATTTGGAAAGAGAGAAAGAGAAACATTCCGGGTGAGGGGCAGAAGAGACAAGACACAAAGACTTAGGTATTTTCATGGAACAGTGAAGGCTAGATTGTTAGCCTTTGTCAATAGGCTGATGTTAAATATCAAGTTAAGGAGGCATCCTAGAAGTAACAGAGAATCATTGCTGAGTGGGAGAATAATTTGGTAAGAGGGCATTTTGGCCATTTAATTTTGTGGTGGTGAACAGAATGGAAACTATCTGGAGGGGAAAAGTGAAGGAAGATAGGTAGATCGCAAGTAAACCTGTTGTAGTGTCTCAGGTGTGAGGTGAATAAGGTTTTAAACCAGAAGATGGTAGAGGGAATTAAAAATCTGAAAAGAAAGAAAGGGAAGAAGGGAGGGAAAGAAACAGTACAAACAAAAAACAGACCTTGGTGACTGACCAGATACCAATAAACACATAGATTGTGGTAGAGGAGCAGCATCATGCAATGGCAAGGAAAAAGAGGAATTCAATGATTTCTGAATGACTGGTTACTTGGGTTTTTTTGTTTTTGTTTTGTTTGGGGGGAGGAGGGAGCAGATGAGGGGTCAGAAGAGGTGAAGGAAAATGATGAAAATTTAGGTTTAAGCTACGAAGTTTGATGTCAGTACGAGATATATAAGTCATACAAAATCGAAAGGAGAATGGGAGTATAACTGGTACCTTTAAGGGAGGGGATAAGAGGATACAGAAGAATCCTGAGGGGATTGTGGACATAGACATGCGGAAGTAAGCCACCAAAGGAAAATAGTCAGCAGGGGATTCAAAGTTCAAGACTGGAGCTCTGGGAAAGATTTAGGATCACACTTCCCTTCCTAAAACATTTTAAATAGTTGAGGTCTATATTTCTTGACATAAAAGATATTCATTATATACTATTAAGTCCCTTTGGAATTTTACCACTATAGGCAGAGAACTATGTGAAGGACATAGTCATCAACAGTGAGAGGCCTTGAAAGCAGCAACTGATAAAAAGATGGGTATGATACCCAGCCAGCAGGAAAGGAGCCATCACAGGTTTCCACCCAGCTGAAGGCTTACGTTTTGCTGGGTAAACTCTCTGAACATCGCTGCCAGCCTGTCATCCTCAATATCACAGTCAGTCTTGATAGCCACATTCAGAATGTGAATAGGTTCATCCCTGGGGACCTGTAACTCAAGAACACAAGACAAAGACATTAGGAGACTGGCTAATACAGAGGCAGAGAAAAATTATAGTACTTGGTAGAATGACTGAAAAAGAGATATATCCCACAGGACATTTTGATTTGCCCACTAGCACTCATAAGCAAATTGAAACCACCACCCAACATCCACAATGGAGACTGAATGAAGTAAAAGATCCAACTTTTTAAAAGATAAGGCAACAAAGGCATTAGCTAGAAGTGGCCCCACACCTTGACTTGACATGCCCTTGAAGATCAGTCTCAATTGTGTCACCAATAAAATGGGAATGAAACCAACTGCCACATCTCTTCACAGAAAGTGAAGAAAAATGAGTGAAAGAAGCCATCTGAACATATTCCCTCAAAATATATTTCCTAACAATTTATCATACAGTGTCAAACCACAGAAAAACAACCTGGTAGGGAAAAACAACAACTTGTTTACTGAGAAATGAAGAGAAGGGATTTAATAAAAGGACAAAGTTTTAAACAAAATGTGTAATATTCCTGCTATCTAAAGTCTACATTTCCTGAAGATTATAATAGTACTACTGTGCAAATATCCAAGCCATTACTACATAAGAATTGAAGTAACCAAAGCTGAAGTCTTTGAAACAACATTCAGAGACCCAGAAGCAGCTACAATGGATACAGCCGAGCCTATTCCACAGTATGGATTCCAGGATTAATATGTTTTAGGTCAGAATTTATATTCTACAAATTTCCAAAAATACTTTAAGTATATAAAATTAAATAATAAATAGTAGGGTAAAATGATGAATTCCTGCCCTGGCCAGTTTTTTGCAGTGGTTAGAACATCAGCCCGTGGACCAAAGGGTCACAGGTTCAATTCCTGGTCAAGGGCATGTTCCTTGGTTGCAGGCTGGATCCCTAACCCTGGTCAGAGTGCAAACGGGAGGCAACCAATTGATGTGTTTCTCTCACATCAATGTTTTTCTCTCACATCAATGTTTTTCTCTTCCCTCCCTCCATTATCTCTAAAAAAGAAAAAAAAAAATCAATGAAAAAAATATCCTCAGGTCAGAATTTTTAAAAAAGATGAATTCTTCCCTAGAACACTCCAAAGTCAGAAAGATAGGATATACACAGTACAAGCCATGGATCTGAAGGAGCAAAGCAGTCTCCCAACGGGACAGTATACCTTGTCTTCATCGTATAGAGACGTGTGACCTGCCTCAGGGAATGTGGGGCTTTGGGGTGGGGAATCACAGAAGCAGCCCATCACTTCACCAAAGATCCTGAAAAACGCCAGAGAAAAACACCCACCATGAAAATCCAAGTGGCAGAATATGAACGCTGCCATTGCCAGCTCAGTCTAAAAGAATAATCTACCCTACCCTGTGCTCAACAGTCAACTGAACGCAATCACGAGTGGCTAGAGGTGATATGCAAAATTTCACCAAGTGGCAGAAATTAGGGGGATGGATTGTTTCAACTTTAATAAAGCATATTTTTTTCTTTTTAATAAAGAATGATCTAAAGCTTTTTGTTTTACTTTTTTCATATGTAAGATATGAGCACTGCTGTCATCATCAGTCTTAAAGTAACAGAAAGAGCCTGGGACTGGAGCAGTGACAGACCAATGTAATTACCCCTCCCCCTAGGGTAATGCATCAGTATACATCAAGAGATAGATGCTGAATGCATTTAATCAAAAGATGTATCGTCTCTGGTGGGCTCACTCTAGTGTTGTGTTTAATTTCTCCTGACATTTCACTCATCACAGAGCAGACAGCTTCTTCTGCTAGCTCCTAAGGAAAAGATGGTTTTTTGTTTGTTTCTTTTTTTCTGACCAGGCTCATATAACAACTAGAGGCATGTAGAGTCTGAATAAGAGGTAGAAATGGAAGGACATATACCTCTCTGAGGGCATATACAGCAAGGGCTACATCTCCTTAGCTGGCTCATGGCTCTTCTGGGGACCTTTATTCATTTGGCAGAAATCTGAGACCCCCAAAACACAGACGCTCATCGCTCCTCTTGTACATACACAGCTCCACAATGTCTTACCTGACAAAATCTTCAAAAGTCCGAAAAGAGACCATTCCACCCATCCGCTGACATGGTGGAGTGAATGAATTGTCCAACAGCACGTCGCTGACATTAGCTACATGAGTCATGCCACAGTGGTTGAGGTTGGAGGAGAAGGACATTCTAAATGGTAATTCAACCAAGTGTGTTAGACAAGGAGGGTAGAAGCAAGGGCTGGGAGAGTAACAATAGAGAAAAGGAGCTAGGGGAAAATTCAGAAATAGGATCAGGTTGCAGAGCAGATTTGGTTTTTTACCCAGTATGGATAAGGCTGTCTTGCTATAGTCACATTAACCCTTTCATTTGAATTCCACCACCACCACCACCCCCTACCCCATGTATACAAACACACAAACTGTATTTTTACCACTCCAAAATCTCTCCAAATAAAAATCTAAGGACTGTCAGGAATTTCATGAGAGTTTTAATACAATGACATCATGGCGTGTCTGATGAATAAACAGCACATAGGGGTTAAAAACCATTCTGCATCTTCCCCTTCCCTAAAACATTTCCTATTTTAAAAGAAAGTAAGCAAGCCAAGGAAGTTGTAACTAGGCAATACTTAAGGCATTTTTCTCTAGTAACTGTAATAGATTAAGTATTCACAGATAGATATATGCATGTGCGACAACTCTAAGTCATTTGGAATGGTTTAGTAGATCATTATAAAAAACATTATTTACCATACAGAAACAAGTCACAGTCTATAAAAGGAACTTATGAAGTATTTACTTTTTTCTTTAATGGGCTGATAGACACAGCAGTCATAAGAATTATAGCTCCTCCCTTTTTGAAAGAGATATTTTCAACCCTAAATTGCAAAATTTCTATTTTATAGTCAGACATTTCTATACCAAGGTAAGCATACCTTCACCAAAAGCCCTTAATAAATCCCAGCAGGATATGAAAGGGCAGAGCATGGGTCTCACAGTATGTGTAAGCATGACAAACAAGTGTTAAATGGAGATGCTCAAAGAGAACTGAACTGATTTGTTCAATCTAAAAACATAATGAAGCTGTATATTCCTTGATGCACCTCAGCAGTATGCACTGATAAATAATACTGTAAAGTGTTTCTGAATGCGCAGTCAATCAGGGCAGCCTGTTAGGAAGGACCAAGCTGAAGGATGCCTCTAGGACTTGCCTGACATGTTACCGGCATACTGATCGGAAGCAAGTTCAGAGCAAGGCAATGGCACCTGACCTTCAGGGAGCTGCTCTAAAATCTCCTTAAGTGCACCACCTGCCGCATTGCAGGGGGAAGAGAGCCAGCAATGTGGACTTGAGATCTGGGTACATACTGTACTCTACTGCAAATTGTAATTATAAAAGGCAATGGAATTTTTTTATAGGATGGAATTGCTGCTCACACAGACTATGGAGACTGACGCTCCGGATTTTTATTCCCTTGGCAAATCATGACTATGAAGAAGGTACTTCATCTTTGACAGTACTGGGGAATAGAAAGGCAGAGTGAGAGAGGAAACCATTGATACCATGAATGAAACAAACAAACAAATGAAACACAGCAAGCAAGTCTTACACATGGTGCTCACTAGAAACTGGGATTCAGAGTTGTATGAACTCCGAAATGCTATCATCCTCTTTTCTAGGATCACCAAATATATTCACTAAAGGAGCAAGTTTGTGAGGTATTGTATCTTTTCTACCTGCCTGGTAGTAGACAGGAAAGATAAAAGAGTTCCAGATAACACTTAAAGGGAACTCCCTCTAAATAAGCTATCAGGCTGTGCTTGTGGCAAACATAGGGTTAAATATCATTTTTATTCAGCTGAACCCCATGGGAAATATCCACTATTCATTTTCCCTTGGTACTATGTTCATGGGTCAGAACAGCTGAAGGCAAGCAGGA
>NW_006285483.1:1171014-1182382 GCF_000327345.1 Myotis davidii
AAACGAAAGCACTCCCTTTCCTCTCCCATCTAAATTGGATGCTAAAAGCTTTAACGAGTTTTGATTGCTTAATATTTAAAGGGAGAGGGACAAAATAAACATAAGCCTATAAATATTTCAATGTATAAGTGATCATGTACAAAGAGCTTGCCACCAACCTATTATTGCTTTAGCATTTTGTGGATTAAATTCCAATCAGAATTGCTTTCCTCTCAAACTTGCATTGTGTTGCCTTGCTTGGCTCAGAAGTAGGAGGAACTCAAAAGTACTAAAATATCACTGTGTTATATTGGCCTAGAAACCTCTTCCCAGGGCTATACACATCAAAACTTAAATATACTTTTCCAATGTGACTCTTATTATAGGTCTGAAATAAAACTTGATTTTCACATCATTATTATCATTTTAGTAAAAAAAAGCAAACAAATTTATAAAACATGAGATCAGCTATTTTTGAATTTGCATTCCTCTAAAACGAGAAGCAAATAAGAGAAACTCAAAATTGAAAAAATTAGGATAGTGGTAACCTTAAGGGGTTCTCCTATGAAAGTCCCAACTAGACATATAACTTAGAAAAAGAAAAAAAAGATGTTTATAGCAAAGATGAACATTGAGCAGACAACTCCCCTCTCATACAGTTGACGAGAGCTTTTCTATACTGAGGCTTTTCAAGTATTGCCTTTTGAATAACTGAAGAAAAGCTGAAGACATGTTTTCCAAATAGAAAGAATAACTTAGCACATATAAAGGGGAGCTCAGGATGGACCCCCCGGCAGAAGATAACATATTAGCTTGTCCAGTATAGGGCTATTTTTTCCCCTGATTTCACTATTCTAAGTTTACAAAAAGGGTGTTTTTAATTGTAAATGAAAAAAACTAAACATACGGTACCTGTTTAGCGTGGGGATGTTCCCTCTGTAATTAAACAACCACAGTTAGTTACTTATAGGTTAGTAAAAGCCATAATAAAAGAACTGTCAGAGCAGATACACACCAGTCATGAGGAGCTCCAATTTGGCAGCTCTGGCATTCAGCAGACATAAGTGCTCATTACCCTTCCACCTCCAGGGTGCCTCCAAAGAGGCATGCCTCCTGACCTACCTCACCAAGCAGCCGTTGATGGAAACGGTCGAATATATTTACCATGTTTTTTTTATAGCTCTATTACAAAAAAATAATGCAGAGTAGTGATAAAACACGGGCTCATGAAAATTAAGTTATATGATATGGTATATTAAGCTTCTATATGAAATAGAATTCTTGACAAGATTCTTAGAGAATCTTCTTTCTTGTTCCTACTTTACTAAAAATGTAATAAGGAGGTCCAGAGAAGTTGATTCTATAGCCCCTCCTACATTAATTGCTTTTGAAGACTATGTTATGAACCTACAAACTCTCCTACAAAGAAAAGGAGCCAATGAGTTACCAAGCTGCCTTTCAAGTCTCTTCCACCATCATCTTCTTCCCATAGATCTGGGTGGGACAGTGGTGGTAGGTGGTGGGTGGTGTTAGGTGCTAGGTATTGGTGATGGATGGTGGTGGTGGATAGTGGTGGGTGGCAGTGACAGAGGTTGGAAAGGAGGGTACTTTGTAGTATAGGGGCTTTAAGGAAGTAAAAATCAAGTAGGATTATAATGATAATTCTATGGCTACCGGGATATAATATGTAAAAATTAACACTTTTTAAATTATCATTTATATATTTTGTTTAGAGTAATAATGACTTTTTAAAATTGTTGTAAGCTTAAAAACTCTAGGCCTCTCATAAATAAAACCTTACCTAAATTTGGCTAGCCTTAGTTTTTCCCAATAAAGAATGTGCCAAAATCATGAAAGAAAGACTAGGGTAATTATGAAAATTGCAAAGCAAGTCTCTTATTTTCTCTTTGGTCTTTGCTACCAAAATGTTGTTTCTTAAAATGATGTCAGGCATTTCCTCAACAAAAAGAGAAAAAAACCCACACCAACTAAAACCTCTTATTTCCAATGTTAAAAGGGCAAAGTTATACTTACCACCCACAATTTAGGAGGACTGTAAGGGGGTTGATTGGTTGATATCTTAACCTTCTAACATTCTTTTATCAGCATTTAATCATTGTTGGGGTTTTCTGGCACACAGAGGACTTAATGGACAGAACGTAGTGGGTGGTGCTGATGATATGTGGGAAGGAGGAGGGAGGGAGGAAAATGATGCACTTTCCATGGCATTGAAAGGAGCAGAACAGACTGAGCTGGCCACATAAATAAAAAGCTGTGACATATCACTGCACACAAACAGTATACCTCATGTGATTTGTGAGTAGCAATGCTCTCTGCATCAAACCTGTTTCACAGAGTGAATTCCTACGATAGCAAAAGCAACCTCTGAGTGCAAAAACCTGCACCTTTGTTGTGTGGATTCTTTGAGCCTCTCACTCAGGGGAATGGGTTTCATTTTACAAGACACCCTTAGTTAGAATGCACTGGGCCCTCAACAACAAACATGAAGTATGCACAGGTTCTAGAGCAGAGGGAGGTAAAACTAAGAAAACTAAATGTAGACACTAATGAGAACATAGAAAAGTCTTCCTTTCAAGATATAAAGGATTCTAAAGAAAGGAGTCACCTGTACAGTCCCTTCCCATGAACCTCACTCAAGTGAGAGAGAAGGACCCTCCAACCAAACAATCTCAGGCTCCATCTATCCAGGTTTCTGGAATTTAGAAACCAGTATAATCTCTCTCAACTGTTAACCAGTTTCTTAAACTAGTAAAATGGTCTCACTGCTTCTGTAGCTGCACTTTAATCCCTTAGGAAATTTTCACAGGACAACGGCCAAGTTTTCAGCAGAAAAGGGCCTGAATTGAAAACACCACCACCAACAAAAAGCCAGTCCTTCTCCATAGCAATTCTCACACTCTCATAGGGAGCCCCCTGCTGCTTTGTTATATAAATTGTGTACCATCTACACAGTATGGGGTATGAACAAAACTCCCAACATCTCCAGTTTTTAAAGGAATGGCATCAAATCAATAATGTAAGAGGTAGGTTTAGAGGCAGCTTTTCCTTTCTGGTACAATAAGAATCTGTGCGGCTGGAGAGAAGGAAGGATAAATTCTCTATTGCAAGGTAAATACTTAGCCATATCCATATGATCACTTACGTATTTTGTTACCCTAACAGGGGCTATTTGATCAATTTAAGAATATGACCAATGTGGCATACTGTACAGCACTGTGATACACTAGGAAGCTAGATGCATTGTCTGCACAAAAACAATCAAGGAAGAGATTGTATGAGTCAACTCTTCCATTGATGTAGCTAAAAATATAAAATAAAAGCTACCACATTCACTGCATACCCATGATGCAAAAATAATCTAATTGCTCAATCTCTGATAGGCAATCAACTGCATTTTCAAATACATGGGATATAAATTCACTTCTCATAAGACATTTGCTGTTTAGGCTATTCACTTATGATGAATCTTCATTCACAACGTTTTGATAACTATTAGAATCATTTTCGCCGAAACCGGTTTGGCTCAGTGGATAGAGCGTCGGCCTGCGGACTGAAAGGTCCCAGGTTCGGTTCCGGTCAAGGGCATGTACCTGGGTTGCGGGCACATCCCCGGTGGGAGATGTGCAGGAGGCAGCTGATCGATGTTTCTCTCTCATCGATGTTTCTAACTCTCTATCTCTCTCCCTTCCTCTCTGTAAAAAATCAATAAAATATATATTTAAAAAATAAAAAGAATCATTTTCCTTCCAGTAGAACAGCTCCATTTTATAGATGTGATAACTGAGAAACCAAAGGGGATGCATTCCAAGGACACTGTTCAATAAGCTTGTCATAAACCAGAATCTAAACCAGGTAATTTCTCATCTCAGTTTCCGAGGCTAGCATTCCACATCAATATAGAATAAATTTAAAGAAGGACAAGAGAAATCCGTTGAATTCTGAGGTTCTTGGCATTAAGTCAACTCTGATTTTATTGATCTGTCTGACTAGAATGGCTGGAGAGCCTGCTTCAATATGAATGCAAAGTCAGAGTTGCTGCCTGCTAGCTGAACCCTCTTTATTTAAGGAACACTGACTTCTCTGGCAGTCACAAGTTCTCTGAGCCTTTTGCCATCCCTTCCAGCTGAATTTCATTTTGCTTGATTCTAGCTGGCCCTGCATAAATTTCTTATCATATAAAAATGTTCCTGATTCTACTGCCTTCTAACATGAAGGTGGGGAGGAAGACCCTATATGAAAATGATGGGGATGCATGCAAACAAGCAGTGGTTACATCAAGCTGTGACTGAGAGCCATATAGGGCAAATCTTTTGAAATCAGGCAGCAAAGCAGAAGCAGAAGAGGTCGGCTGAATAACCTACTAGCAGTTGCTAACAGCAGTACCATAGGAGAAAGAGCAATTTGACTGGCTGTGACCAGTGGTGGTCTCCTTATGTGACTATATTTCTGCAGGAGAATCCAAATCAAGAGCTTTAAAACACATCTGAACCATGTATTTCAATTGGCATCTTCCCACCACCCCCTCCAAGTTCAGATGCCCTGATTCCAATGTAGAGCTTTAGTGTACAATAAAATGATCATTGATTCATTCATTTGCAGCCTCTTTAAAGCCCTTCTTTGCTCTGCTGGAAGATTTTGCTCTTTCTGAAACAAGTATGCCAACAGAGCTATAGCATATTACTGCTGCCTGCTGTATAATTAGCTACAAACCCACCGCACAAAACTATAGGGATTTACAGGTGCCCTGGATTCTGCTTTTTTTCCCCCCTGGAATCAGCTAGTCTTCCTTGACAAGAAGGGACCTTGGGCTACTCTAATGATATACTGAGAGTTTTAAACTCAACTCTCCAATCTTACAAGTCTAGAGTGCCAAAATAACACAGCAGAGACCAGCAGCTGAGCCATGGATACAGGAAAGCACTTTGGTAAGCACTTAAACCTGCTGAGCATCTTCTCTTCTCCCAGATGCTTGCATCTTATCAGCACACTACCCTGAATGAAGCAAGCACTGTAGGATTTTATTTATTTATAGCTCATTCTGTCCTGCTAACGACAACCCAGTGCTCATGCTGCTTAAAAAAAAAAAAATGCTAGTAGTTGGGTAATTTTGGAGTATCTCAATATGATCCAAAGAAGGACTTAATCGCTGGGTGTCAAAGATTATCAGAATTCTTGAAAATGGCAGCAATCTGCAGATTAGTCACATGGAAGGCTTCTGATTCCTGAATTTCCTCACAACCGTCTTCATAAAAACAAGGTCCAGAGGCCACTCACTGACAGCTAAACACTGAAAGTGCCAAGCAGCCTACAAGTAAACTTAGTCATGGCTAAAACATGTGCTATCAGGTGAAAACACAGCCGAACTCTTCTGGATGTGAGACATGAAAAAAAGGAAAAGTGCTTGAATTAAAACATTATAATAAAGAAGGCCAAATTCACAAGGAGCAAATAATAGAGAAAGTACAATACAACTTGACGTAACTAAATCATGGATTTCCACCTAAGAAATAGGTGGAAATAAACACCAATAGGTCCTCCCTCATTACATATGTATAGAAACATACAAAATATACTTTTTTTTTGGTATAGCAAAGTTGGAAATTTATTAAAGAATACAGACTCCCATGTAGGGAGGGGGAAGAGTTCCACAGAATGGACTCGCACATGGGGAGGGGGAAAGGGTCCCCACAAAATATACTTTCATCTCCTGCATCAATTTGATGCTTATTTGAATTACAGATAAAGTTTTTAAAAAATGAACTATGTTTGTTAATGTGTATTATTCATGAAAATCATTTGGAGTTATAAATTCTAAACTCCCAGACTGTCATAATATGTACAGCCATATGCATAGCCACAGAGTTTATGGGATAATGTACTTTACATATGTATGTATAAATATAGCCATATTTTAGAAGATCAAATACATAGGCTGACTAAACAACTTATCTGTTTCCAGATTACTCACAGTAATTTAATATGCCCAAAGCTAAGTGAAATCCTGAATGTCAAATGATTCAATGAATTGTCCAAAGTAAAAACATTCAGGACGCTGATTTAGTGTAATAAGCTTCTCCATCACTAATCTAGTGAGTGATAAACTTGGATTTCAGAATGGGGGAAAAAGACAAACACACACACCTCAGGCTCTAACCAAGCCTAACTGGAGAAGAAGGAGAAAAAGAAATGCTTAATAATATAGTCTGAACTCTGGGATTAATCCATGTAAAACACTAGTGGAACTCACCAAAGAGCTGGCCTGATGGAATCTTAGGGAAGAGAATCAAGTCCTGAAAGTCTGGGTAATAATAAAATGTTCTCTTAGTAGAGAGCAGCAGCCGTCCAGACTATTCCTGCACCAAGAAAATGACTGAAGAAACTCATTCACTTCTCTAAAAACCATTTGCTAACTGGTTACAAGTCATTGTTAAAAAAAGAAAAAAGAAAAAAAATCCTCTCCCCTCAAAAAAATTCATATACAGTAAGACATAGCCTTTAAATGCTAAGAAGATAAAGAAAAACACACACATGCCACATGGGTATAGGTTTCCCATTGTGCTTAAGTCAGGAAAATCTCTACAGCTGCTGCTACTCAAGTGAAGGAAGTTTAAGAAGAAAAGGGTTATATTTATACCAGGAGCTTCCCTGAGTGAAGCTCTAATAACTGGATCCTCTAGTCTAGTGAATAAGACATGGAAATATCAAATAAATTGCAACTATAGTTCCCAGAAAAAAACTTGGGAGTCTTGGGTAGAAAATCAAGAAGAAGATAACATACCTTGACTGAAGCCTATCGGGTAAGAAAGATGCAAAAAGTCATTGAGATTATCCATAGTTTTCAATTAGCAAAAACTGCTCTTTGGATAAACTTCATTGGCTATGATACTGCCACTGCACAAAGCTTGAGATTAGAAATAAACTGTTTAGTCATTTGCTCCTTTTTTAAAAAAAATATTGAGAGCGGTATCAGAAAAAAACACAGTCAAATTATACTGAAACACAGAGTAACTAAATGTCAAGTAAAAGTTTCAGTCAATCAAAATGAATAAGTGCGAGAGATCTATTGTGCAACATTGTACCTACAGTCAATATTGTGCACTTAAAATTTTGTTATGAGAGAATATCTCATGTTGAGTTCTTTCCACAGTAAAATAAAAAAAATTTCAAAGTTTTTAAAACATTTCAAGCAATACAAAGCCCTGTAATGAATTTAAACAAAAAAAGGATCAAACATGTTGGCTACCCAATAACTGCATAAGTGTGCTAAAAAAAAAAGTGGGGGTGGGGGGGATGTCTTCTCCCTTCCTAGAGGCTGCTCTGCTTATTTGCAATGGAAATCACTTGTGTTTTGCCTACTTCCTTTAAAATCAAAACGTGTTCTAATAGGACAGGGGTCTTCAACCCAAACAGTATCAAAGACATTTTCCTGAAAAAAATACTCTGGTGTTGTCAGTTTGCAGACAGAAAGCCATGTTTCATCCCAACCCATGAGGGCTAAATCACCAGTCAAAAACAAACTGCAGGAACGGAATTTCACCAGGTGACCTTAAACACAACAGGAGACTGCAGTTTTGTGTTGATAATACACCTCAGAAAGATATTCACTTCTAAGGACTTGCTGTACACATTTAGTCTAATTCAACTAAATGAATGACTAGGAAGTGAAGGCCAAGTGCCAATGAAGAAAATGCAAAAATTGGTTAAAGAATGTATCTATTTCCTTCCCCAAGAATTTTTGGTTTCTCAAGCCCAATTGGGAAAAATATTATAAACTTCTGTTTTGCATTGATAAATAAAATATGAATATTCATATGCCTAGTCTCTGTTCTCATTGAATATTTTTTTAAAACATGCAATAAATGTCATAGAAGAATATCTATAATATCAGATGTGGATAATTCCTGTAACTACTAAGAACAAGCAACATAAAAATAAGAGGTTGTGCCAGTCGATGTCTTTCTCTCACCTCTCTCTCTCTCTCTCTCTCTTTCCGCCCCCCTTCTCCCTCCCAGTAAAAGCAAATTTTTAACTCCATGTTAAGCATGTACTAATCTGAAGTAAACATGAACTCTTTCATCCCCATGACTTGAGCATTTAAAACAACATATATTCTATACCCATGTTGACAGTAGCATTATTCACAACAGCCAAAAGGTGGAAGCAACCCAAGTGTCCATTAACTAATGAATGGATAAACAACATGAGGTCTACACACACAATGGAATATTATTCAGATTTAAAAAGGAAGGCAATCCTATCACATGCTTCAATAATGAGGAACCTTGAGGACATTATGCTAAGCTACACAGGATAGGACAGACACTATATCCTATTTATATGAAGTACCTGGAGCAATTTCATAGTGACAGTGTCTAGAATGGTGGTGGGCAGGGGCTGAAGGGTGAGGGATGGGGAGTTACTGTTTCATGGGCACAAATTTCAGTCCTGCAAATGAAAAAGTTCTGGAGCTGGGTGATGGTCACACATTTACATTTAATTTAATTTTTACATTAAAATATGATTGAAATGGTAAAATTTATATGTATATTTTACCACAATTAAAAAATGTGTATAGCCAGTCAGAGAAAGACAAATACTATACGATCTCACTACTATGTGGAGTCTAAGGAATAAATAAACCGATGAACAAAATGAAAAAAAAAAGTTGTGGGGGTTTTGTAATTCCTCCAAGAGGTGCTGTTATTAACATAAAATGAGAACTTAGTACGACAGTCCTAATTAATTTCTGGATAAGTGTTGAGCTGTCCATGTGGCTAGAAAACTTGAAATATGGATAAGCCTGTATCAAAAAATGCAAAATGCTGTAAGTATAAAGTATACATGAATATCAGACTTAGTATGAAGAATGAAAGATAGCTCTTTAATAATTTTTTATTACATATTGAAATAGTATTTTGAATATAATGGGTTAAGTAAAATGTTGTCAAAAGTAATTTTATCTGTTTCCTAGTACCCTTTTAAATGTGGCCAACAGAAAATTTAAAATTACATATGTGGTTTGCATTATATAGTAACCACTCCTTATCTGCAGTTTCATTTTCTGTGGTTTCAGTTGCCCATGGTCAACCAAGGTCTGAAAATAATAAATGAAAAATCTCAGAAATAAACAATTCCTAAGTTTTGAACTGTGTGGCATTCTGAGTACCTTCATCTCATTATCACAAGAAGGGTGAGTAGAGCACAGTTAAGATATTTTGAGAGAAAGACTATATTCACATAACTTTTATTACAGTATCTATATATATAAAAACCAAGCGACCAGAATGACCAGTCGCTGTGACATGCACTGTGGCTGGCCAACCTCCCATGGCCCCTCCCCCTGCTGGCTGGCCCAACCCCAATCGGCCCCCATCAGCCCCAATTGGGGTGGGCTGGCTGGACCCCACCCGTACACGAATTCATGCACCCAGCCTCTAGTGTTACTATAACTGTTCTATTTTATTATTAGTTATTGTTCATCTCTTCTATGCCTAAATGAGGAATTAAACTTTATCATAAGTATGTATAGGAAAAAAAAGTGCATATACAATAGGGTTCGGTACTATCCGTGGTTTTAGGCATCCACTGGGAGACTTGGAATGTATCCTCCATATATAAGGTAATTACTGTATTTTTGTTGGACAGTACTGGTCTAGCAGTAATGATTCTCAATTTGTTTTTCATCATAATTATCAAAACTTTTCCAAAAAGTGGTACCCCTGGACTCTGTTTCAAAATGAATCAGAATTGTGGGAGTGAGGACCCCAATATATATTTATAACACTTCCTAGATAATTCTGAGAATCTTTAACTTAGAGGTTAGTGGACATAGTCATGTCCTTGAGCCTTATAGGACTGGAGTGGAATGGACTCTGGTAAATAGTCTCCAGTAACTTATTTCTGTAGAATAAGAAACAACATGTTTACTACCTGCTTGCTTAAAATAGAACAGAATAGAAAAGAATAACAGTACTAGAGTTATAAAAAAAAGTTAAAACTTGGCTCAAAACTAAGAGAACCTAGAATTCTTTTGTAAGGTAAGCAGGCCCGTTATATAATAAAGAATTTGGCCTTTATCCCTGGTTCCTGAAAGAGAGGCTAAATCCTGGGAATTTCTCAAGTAATAGAACTGTCTTTATTATTTAAGAACTCCTGGGATCACACCTGAATTTATGCTGAGAGATAAAATAATTCAGGACAGGGGCTGCTGACTAGAAAGACCAACCATGTGATCAGAGGCGTGCCCACTGGACCTCTGTAAAACGGAGAGGGGCTTTAGGTTGAGTTTAATCATGTGGCCTATGATTCAATCAATCATGCTACTGTAATGAAACCTGATAAAAATTCTGGACACTGAAACTCAGTGGAACTTCTTGGTTGGTGAACACATTAATGTGATGGGACGATGACATACACAGGGAAAGAAAACAGAGCAGCTCTTTGTCCAGGACCCACCCAAATCTTACTCAACATGTCTCTTCATTTGGCTGATCCTGACCTGTATCCTTTATAATAAAACTAGAGGCCCGATGCACAAAATTCGTGCAAGAGTAGGCCTTCCTGCCCTTGCTGGTTTGGCTCAGTAGATAGAGCGTTGGCCTGCGGATTGAAGGGTCCCAGGTTCGATTCAGGCCAAGGGCACATGCTTGGGTTGTGGGCTCGATCCCCAGTGGGGGACCTGCTGGAGGCAGTCAATCAATGATTCTCATCATTGATGTTTCTCTCTCTCCCCTTCTGCCTTTCTCTCTGAAATCAATAAAGAAATATATTTTTTTAAAAAGAGTAGGCCTTCCTTTCTCTGGCTGCTGGCACAGGCTTCCCTCCGGCATCCGGGAGCCAGGCTTCCCTCCTAGAGGGAGGCCCTGCCGGTTGGTTGCAGCCACAGTAGCTTTCCTTGGGCCTCGCAGCCCCGGCTTCGCCCAGAGGTCGTCCGGAAGGACATCTGATGTAATTAGCATATTATGCTTTTATTATTATAACTAGGGGCCCGGTGCACGAAATTCATGCACTGGGTGTGTGGGGGGGGCGCATTCCACATCACTAACCTAAGAACCTATGATCTGTCATTATAGAATGTTGTATATTCTATGATTTTATACTGATGAAATCATATAGTATGTACTCTTTTTTGGTGTGATTTATTTTTCACTCATAATTCCTTTCAGATTCATTCATGTTAACATTTGTATCATTAATGTATTCCTTTTTATAGCCAGTAGCATTCCACTGTATGAATATACCACATTTGAAATTATCTGTTTAAGCCCTTCATCTGTTGATGGGCATTTAGATAGTTGTTAGCTTGGGCTATTATAGATAGAGCTGCTATGAACACTTACATATAAATATTTGTATGGACTTATGCTTT
>NW_006285483.1:1183048-1192237 GCF_000327345.1 Myotis davidii
GCTGGGGTCACAGAGGAGCCACGCTGCCCCGCCCCGCCGCCCTGGGTCGGGTCGCACACGGGACACCCGGGCGGGCCGGCAGATTGCTGCTGCACCGCCCAGCCACCCTGGGTCGGGTCGCACACGGGACACCCGCCACCCTGGGTCACAGATAACAGTCCTGGGTGGCGGCAGGGCAGGCAGAATGGCGCTGTCCCGCCCCACCACCCCGAGTGGCAAACAGCAGGTCTGGATGGCAGTGGGGCAGGCGGGATGGCGCTGACCCGCCCTGCCTACCGTATGCAAATTAGCCGCCATCTTTGTTGGCATTTAATTTGCATATCGTGCTGATTAGCCGATGGGCGGCGTATCAAAGGTACAGTCAATTACCATGTTTGTCTATTATTAGCTAGGATAGAAGATAGTGATCATAAGCATAGTGCTTTCTTGAATTCTATCAAATAAGTTGTTATAGTGAATTGTTGAACCTGAGCGGATCATAGGAGCCCCCAAATTTGTAGCCAGTTGGTCAAAAAAATGCAATGGCCCCATCTGAAGTAGAAGCAGTTTTGTGGAAAACTAAGCCCTTAACTTGGGGCATCTGCTCTAACCAGAGGTGGTCAGTGACACAACTGAATTGCCACTTGGTGTCAGAATAACGTCACAATTCCAAACTATAACAAAAGCATTTGTAAGAAAATACAGAATCTTCTAAAACAAAATTCAAGTTGTAATAATTGCACAAATTATACTCCAAATGGAATATAGCATTGTGATTTAATCAGATAATACATTTTATATTACTAAACTAATAGGGACTTTAGATCTAAAAAAGTATTAATGTAATTTTTACATTTTTCTGGTTATCAGGAGATTATTTTATCTTTCCTCCTTTATTTGCCCTTATCTTTATTTACCTTTAAATCTATACCAGTCATATTGATAATAATAATCTAGCAGTGTATAATTTTATATTCATACAACCAAGGAAGACTTCTGAGAGACCACACACAGAATCACAGTCTGTCCAAGTCTGCTCTTTATCCATGGGGGGGTATATACCTGAAATGTTGGGAGGGGACAAGTATACAAGTTTTGAAACCATATCAGAAATAATCAAGATTCGCACCCTCAAGACAGAAAGGTGAATAAGATTTCTTAACAGTTAAGAAGCATTTCTCTCATTTTCCAGTCGACTATCCCTCACCAAACTGGACACACATCCACAAATAAAAAAGTAGGACAGGGAGAGCAATTCAGAAAGACAAGGGGGGCGATGAGGAAAGAAGGAAAACACAAGCAGCTCTGCAGCCTGACTACAAATCACTGCCCAAAGGGAAGAGGTGTAGAAAGCAGAAAGAAAAGGAGAATGTCCTGAGAATTGCAAAGAGCATTAAGTACAGCTTGTAGTTCTCCACAATTATTCAAGGAATGCAGGAAAAGAAAGACGACTGAGAGCTGAGCCCATGTGTGCCATGAGTACTTCGCCACTCGCTGAAGGACAACCATTTGTTTCTAGAAAATGAGATTCTCAAACCCATGGAGGCAAAAATGTACCTAGAGGTGCTTGCAAAATCAAGGACATATACTTTTCTCTGCCAGCCATAAGGTATTTTTGAGGTAGAAAAGTAAAAGGATCTTCTGAGACAAAGAAGAGAAGTACTTTTTCTGAAGATGCCTCTCTCTCATCCGCTGACCTCTGCTGGATCGACAGTGGCATCCAGTGGCCAAATGTCTCAGTACAGACTCCTTTGTCTCTAGGAAGGGTTTCTACTGCTTTGGGTGAAGTGGCAATTCAGAACAAAGCTATTTCTGGTGTGTATAACTAAGGATCCCCAAAGACACAGCACTTTGTAATATAAAGTGAAGAACCAAAGGCTATAAAGAAGAAATGGAGGGGAGCAGCTTAAGATTGCTGTGGTATATTTATATTTCCTGTGGTATTACTAAAAAGAATGAAAATACAAAAAGGGATGAACGTATGTGTGGGTGGAATTCCTAGGTTTTCTGTGCTTCAGAATAGTTTGAAAATAAATGAGCATACAAGATAAAGTGTTTTCACTTTAAAACCAAAGCAATACTGAAACAAATTTTAATATGTACATTAATTTTTTAAGGGCTTAGGAAGGGGATATCATGGAATTAGCATGATTTGTTAAGTAATTTACTTGAATTTCAGCTTGCTTCTGGAGTGTGATTTTTAAAAACTGCATGTCAATTGCTATGAATTCAGGTGTCTGTTTTTAGGGAGATCATGAAACTGGCTTAGGTATCACCTTAGCCCATAGCAAACTATTGAAAGGAAAAGCATTCCACCCAAGATATTTTCATGTTCCAAGTGTTCCCTTGAACTGCTAAAAAAGGGATTTTCTGGCAAAGTTCCAGCAAGTTAACTGCTAGGAAATTCTTTCCTCAGTGACACAATATAAGCAAAAATGAATGAAGTTATCCTAAACTTTTATCTTAATTAGACTATACATTATCTCTCCAAGTCAAAGGTGAGAAAAAAAAAAGTGGGCAGAAGAGGCTCTCATCTCCTGGTTTAAATTTGTTCATTTTCTGCTCTGTATTTCCAGGTTTTAAAAATATGGAATTGCCCTAACCGGTTTGGCTCAGGGGATAGAGCGTCAGCCTGCAGACTCAAGGGTACCAGGTTCGATTCCGGTCAACGGCATGTACCTTGGTTGCGGGCACATCCTCAGTGGGAGGCTTGCAGGAGGCAGCTGATCGATATTTCTCCCTCATCGATGTTTCTAACTCTCTATCCCTCTCCCTTCCTCTCTATAAAAAATCAATAAAATATATTTTTTAAAAAAATATGGAATTGTTATACACATTACACCCCTTAACTCTCCTGATGGAGTGCTGGCTGGCTCAGGTGCACATAACAGCTCAAACTCACCTGTTTGGATGAGATGTGGGCAACATGAACTGGAATTCCACCACGCAGGTGTTATCCTTAAGCTGGCGGTGTTGTACGCTGTTAAGTTCATAGGCAATATAAGCCCTTCGAACATACACCTAGTTAAAAAGTAAGCCTCAGTAAATACACTTTAAAATCAGAAGGTAAGAGATGGTTAGCCCAGAAAAGAGACAGTCTTGAAAGAGGTATCTGAGACAGAAGGTGGTCTATGGTGACAGAATTCTCAAAGCTCCGTATAAAAATACCCTGCCTTAACTAATAAGGCTGGAATCTTAAAACTACACCCATGATTATAAATAGAAACAAAAGTATCCTGACTCTAGGTGTGCCGTAACCCTTTCACATTAACCTAAAGTCAGGAGAAGGTTTGCTCTTCAGCAAACAAGAGCATAACAACCACAACTATTACTTCATTACGCACAATCATTTCAACAGAAGAGAAACACAAGCATGAGAGTTGCTGATTCTGGGCCACATGAGGAGTGAAGGTAGAAAAACTTGTAGTATAGTCCAACCTTTTTACTATCCTGTACATTATTTTGTTCAGTTTTCATTTAAAAATCATTTTTAGATTATTTATATCGCCCAAACACTAGGCAAAAGCATAAGGCATAATTTGATATATAACATCTCAAACACACTACCTGACTCAAGTGTTAAGAGAAATAGCAATAGGCTTCATCTCAGCCAAAAACCATCAGTCCAACCTTGGGCACTTCAGACCATTTGCCACGCACAGGAAATGCTACATAGAATTCTATCAGCATGTGAGATATATAAGGAGGCTTCTCATTAAATGGCATGGAAGTACTATAAAACACTTAGATATTTTTAAGATTTGGTATTTACTGAGCAGGATACATTACATGCTACCCACAGAATACAATAGAGTAACTCAAAAGAGCTCGCAACAGACTGGTAGTGATGTCACATTACATAAGATCATCTAAAACACGCCTTTTCCTCATCTTCAAAAAATAGCCACTTGGCAATTTTACAGCAGTATTCAGGGCCTGCAATTTTTATGTTTAATGAGGTAGTGAGCTGTAGTGGAAACAGAAAAGTCTGTGAGTCAGATTCAAATGCAAACTCTTCTACTTATTATCTCTGTGAATTTAGACAAGTCACTTAACCTCTCAGAGTCTCACTTTCTTTTTCATGAAATAATTGTAGGACTAAGTGAGAAAAATAAAGCACCTAAAATACAGTTCATTAAATGTTATTACTTTTTTTCTCATGATGAAATACTTCATAAGAGCTGCTTGATAATTCAAGATATAACTAAAATCCATTTTATTTGGCCTAAATCACAAAATGGTACATGTTCTGATCGACCATATACATTTGTTCACTTATTGTGTTATAGGGAATCCTAATTCATTATGACATGAGAGAATCAAATATATCTAAGAAGTAGAAACTATAAAAAATGCTGGCAGCTATTTTCCTGTGACTAGGGCCTAGAACAGGGGTGGGCAAACTTTTTGACTCGAGGGCCAAAATGGGTTCTTAAACTGGACCGGAGGGCCGGAACAAAAGCATGGATGGCGTGTTTGTGTGAACTAATATAAATTCAAAGTAAACATCATTACATAAAAGGATACGGTCTTTTTTTTTTTTTAGTTTTATTCATTTCAAACGGGCCGGATCTGGCCCGCGGGCCGTAGTTTGCCCCCGGCTGGCCTAGAAGCTGGTGATTAGTTCAGCTGAAACACTTGGGTCAAGGAAGACCATAGTTCAGCATTAGTTTCAGGGGAAACGAAGACTCTTAAGAACTAACCTTAGGCCAAAGAAAAAGAACTGATACGATAGCCAAATAGAAGACTTCAACCAGAAACCAAGAAAAAGGTTATGTCATGTTATGTTACTAAGAAAACTTACCTCCAGAGCTGCCATCCGTACCACCTGGTTGCTGTGGTAGAAGAAGTTTGGTAGGACATCAAAAATAGATGTTTCAGATAAGATGAGTTTCTGGAAGGTACAAAGACAAACTTAAACCATTACAACCAAAAGAGAACAATTTTAGTGGACATATTTAGCATTTGAAGCATTTTAGTGAAACTTAAGATTTTTGTCTATGAATGTCATGTGATCACAGCTTCCTCAAACTACAAAATGGGGAAATAATAGTACCTATGCTCACAGGCTGTTGTGAGCATTCAGAGAGTTAATAATTCTTAGAATGCATCAATAGTGCATTAATTATATGCTAATATAAGTGTTTATGACTATTGTTACCCTTTCTGACATATATCTGTACTCAATTTCTTAACTATTGTATCCATACTCCACTATGGTAAAGCATAGATTTGAACTCTATCTGAAGTCCTCTATTTCAACTATGAACCAAATAAACAAAAACATCCTTCTTCCCTCTCTAGGTTCCCCAGAAGGAAATCTGACAACAAGCCTAAAGATTCCCTTGGCTAGATATAACAATATTATCCTTATGTACAGATAGACATATGAAAAGTCATTCCTGAAAAAAATGTTGTTTAAAAAATAACAGTCAAGATCCTTGCAACTAGTAAAATTAGCCAGTACTTTTTTATAAAATTGGCTCTATATAAAGCTTAACAGTAAGCATGAAAATAAAATGAAAGCACAAGAGGTAGTAGACTTCAATAGAACACTTCTATCAAGGCAAGTCTATTTGATTTTTAAGCTAAGCCACAATTCTAACAGTATTTTTAATGAAAAAAAAATTCATAAGTATAAATCATTTTAGAAAGTCAAGGTATAAAACTTCATTGCATGAAAAATCAAAATTGATTGATTGATTACTCAATTAAACTATGCTTGGAGTAAAGGGAACAAAAGTGCAGAGAGGTATAGAAAAGGGCTATAAGTATACCTGCAGGTTCTCAATGCAAAACTGATGTCCGTACATGTCAATAGCTGATAGGAAGATAGACTCTACTTGGTTATGGCGAAGCTCATATGATGGCAAATGGGAGGCAATAAGAACCTAGAGTGAGAGCAAAATAAGAGGCATAAATTCCTGAGGGAGTGATTATTCTAGGCTCCTATTAGGAAGCTCTGATACAAAAGCAATAAATATAAATCTCTAAGTGCAGGCATCAAAGATAAAACAGAGACCAAGTGAAACAACTTCTAGGTCCTGTAACATAAAGCCAATGCCACCAAATACTGCATCTCAGTTGACTCTCACCATGATTTGCGTTGTGGGCAATTTCCCATGGGGGAAGGGGGAAGAGAGAGAAAACAGCTTCAATCAAGTTCCATCAGTGCATGTGATTTACCATTGCAAAGCCGCTAGTCCTCAGGACTGCTTGACTAGCTGTTAATTGGGAATCAGGTCTGGCAGGGAGCAGCTGTGGGGAAGGTGGATGCAGCAGAGCTAGCCTTTTGCAACTCTGAAGTAGAAAGACAGACTAGGAAAAACTGCTCTGACAGCCCCAGGTACTCAGTATCAAGGAAAAGGCATCGGGATGTAACACCAATGCATGTGAGGGGCAGAGAGAGTGAAAGCTGTGTCACAAACAAACAGGGACACTGTAGGACCTGAATACTCTCAGCAGGTCACTGAGAGGTTCAATGACTTTGAGTAGTTCAGTGACATGGATACAATTGTAGAGAAAGCAGAAGGTCACTGAGCAGCTTCAAATGCTGCTTCCCTGTCAGTGACCATGCACTGAAACACAAAGGGAGCGGACAACTCTTGGCTTCCCTGCTGAAACCTTTTGGAATGGAAATGAAGACTACAGGGTGAAACTAACTGGACTTCTCTGGGGTTGTTCTGATTGCTAGCACCTAAGACTCATTTCATTATCTTTCTGCTTTCCACACTTGATTTCTTTTTCTATACACTTAAAAGTTCTCACCTGCTTCTAAGCTCCCTTTGAGAAGTAAGAAATGTTGAGTCTATTGCCTTCCTCCACATGACCCTGATTTACCATCACAGGGCTAAGCAGGAAGGGTAGGAAATGATAACAGGATTTTATATGGGGAAAGGACTCCTATTTTAAAGATACTCACCATTAATCTCCTTTCTCTTTAAAAAACATGTATCACATGAAAACATTTGATCTGAGGGCAATGGACATAGACATCTGCATTTTGTAAGTTGATGAAGTAAAAGCTCGTTGCCCAATCTATGAAAACCATTCCTCCCTCACGATAACCAACAAATATCCTTACCTGGCGTGCTCGGAGTGCCACTTTAGCATTGGTGGTCTTACTGAGTTGAGTTAGCTCTGTGAGGATATTCAGCAGCTCATCAGTGAGTGTAGGGTCCCGGCCACACAACTGATCCTAATTGTTTATGTGGAAAAGAACATACAAATCCACATGAGAAGACACTGAGGTGGCCAAGACTTTGAAATGGGGAAAAGGGAATAAAAACAAAGTCAACATAGCTGGATTAATAAAAAAAAATGCAAACTTTCCGGTATTCTTTTGTTTTTAGTCTCAAGCAATGTGGTAAAGATGATCCCAAAAGATGTTGCTGCTAGGGGAAGAAGCCTAAATCCTTTAGTCATTCAGATTTAAAATTCCAAATGTATTTCTTTATAAACCAACACTATACTTTTAAAATGCAGAAGAAATCATCAGAAATCATTAAAAAGGGTCAAGGGATTCTGCTTTAAGAAATAACAAATGATGTGTTAAGAGGTTTTAAATAATATAGTGACTAAGGCTTCCTGTTCCCTCTTTAGGGGAAAAAAGCAAAATGTAAAGCAAAAGGAACCACTCTTGGTGATTTTCATTCCACAAACCAAATGTTCAGCATCCCAGGAGGGTGCCAAACAGAAACACAAGAACAAAGTATTCATTTATAAACACACACTAAATAAAAACACCATCTCATATTCTGACAATTTTGTACTCAAAAATCATTTATCCTCTTGCTATACAAGAATCATTCCACAGAGAAGAGAAACCAAGATGGCAGCATAGGTAAACACCTGAAATTGCTGCCTCGCACAACCACTTCAAAAATACAACTAAAAGACAAAACGGACATCATCCAGAACCATAGGAAGGCTGGCTGAGTGGAAATTCTACAACTAGAAGGAAAGAGAAAAGCACACTGAGACTCAAAGGAGGTGCGAAAGTAAAGTGCAGAGGTACAGAGCCGCACGCAGAAAGGGCTGGCAACTGAGCACTCGGTTGTCTTTTTCAATCGGGAGGAAGACACAAGCTCCCAACTGCTCTGAACTCCAGTTCTGGGCGAGTCTCTGGGGACCCAGACTCATACAGGGAGAAACTGGACTGTCTGGCATTGGGCGGAACTCGAGGGCAGCTTTCTCTCAGAGGTGCTTGCAGGGATTACTGCCGGACACTGAGGCCCGGGACCTTTTAGGGCACGACTGAGGATCAGCCATAGCTGTTTGCTCTACCCTGTTGATTCCCTGAGACCCCGCCGCACCCAAGCTGTATGCAGAGGCTTTTGCATATGAATGACCTGGCCCTTTGCAATCTAAAATTACCTAACAAACTGCAGCTGGGTCAGAGAGACCCATAACATCCAAAAGAAGGCCCAAGGCCCCACAGCAGCTTGCACTGCTTCACAGCTGGACCACATCTGGGCACCTCCAAATCCCAAACAAAGAAGAGGAGTCTGCCGATCTCTCCATAGCTCCTGCTGGGTAGCCTCAGGCAGAGGCTAAATTAGCACCTCCTTAGAGATCCAAGAGCCAGTGTACCCAGTGGTCAGAGTGGGACCATCAAGATTACAACTCCTCAGATCCATAAGAGACACACTCGGGGAACAGACTCAGTGAGCACCAAAGCCCTACTGAAGCAAGTCTTGCCCCAGAAGGGTGTCTCCAGCACAGAAGTTCTCCCACTGTAGACACAGCTGATTCTCACAGCCAATTGGCCTGGAGGTCAATTCCTCCCAGTGATACTAACTACAATCAAGGCTTAACTACAACAACACTGGGCACACAGCCCACAAAGGGGTGCACCAAGAGTGTCCACCTCAGGTAACTAGGGAGACTGAGCCAAAAGGCCCTATAGGACACCTAGCACTCAAAGCCACTCTATCAACACAGGAAAGCCGTCAAAATGCGGAGACAAAGAAACAGGTCACAAATGGCAGAAATGGAGGAAAGCAAATGACTGGATATAGAGTTCAAGGCCACGTTTATAAGGTTTTTCAAGAACTTTATGGAAACCGCTGATAAATTTAATGAGTCCCTCAATAAGTATAGTGAGACCATGGAGGACATGAAAAAGGACCAACTAGAAATTAAGCATACACTGACTGAAATAAAGAATAATTTACAGAGATCCAACAGCAGACAAGAGGATCCCAAGAA
>NW_006285483.1:1193110-1198977 GCF_000327345.1 Myotis davidii
CCCAGGGCCGAGGCCAGTGGGGGGGGGGGGGGTAGGCCTGGAGTGGGGTGGGAACCAGGTAGAGGGGAGTTTTGGGGGGGGGGGAAAAGAGGAACTGTAATAATCTGAATAATAAAGATTTTAAAAAAACACAATCATTCCACAATATACAAACATGGTGAATCCTTAGATGGATTAGAAGGGAAAAAAACAGCTCCTACAATACAATCCATGGTTTATTCAGCACGGGGTCCTTTCTCTCCTAAGAATTAAACATTGTTAAGAAAAATAACATATTTTGAGAAAAATTTTCTTCTCCAGTGGAATGTCAGTTTATTCCCTAAATTCATCCATGTAATTTTCATCTAAGCTGAAAATTGCAGGTGCGGGTTTTATAAAGGTCTTTTTGAAAGTTACAGAGCTATTTGTAGTAGTAGTTCTTAATACCAAACCACATAAAATGTACACATTCAGGTATAGTTCCCTCTACTTGGAATTTGAAATAACTGCCTTTATATTTAGTGAATTTTTATTCTCCCCTTACTATCAATAGGATATGAAAGATGACCAGATCCTAAAAGGCTTCCTGTTGCTGCTTTTTAATCTCCTCCTTACCTTGAGGACCAGCCATTTTCTTGAAGAATCTCCATTCATAGTTAGACCTTTCCCATCTCAGGGAGAGTCTTTATAGTCCATGACCCCAGCTGTATAAATAAAAGCTTGGGACTTTTGGCTTTTGGAGCCGATGTGAATTTCCTACAACACTTTTTCTACAACCCCTACTATTTTCCACATCACAGTTTTGAAGTGCTCAACATCACTGTTCTGAAAAGAAGGCTTCTCAAACATTTCAAAGCAGGAATACTTTCTGGTTCCCCAACCCACCAACCAGAGCTCTGCTCCAACTGTCCAGAGTTATAAAACACATGATGTGATTAATAGTTAAGGAAGTGCATGTTGTTTTCACCTATTTAACGCAGGAATTCACTCATGAGGGGGAAGAAGACAAGCTGCTAAGAAAGTGACTATAAATCCAGGGTTCGGCTGAGCATGTAGTCAGTCACAGACCAGAGGACCTATCCCACCTATCCTAAGGCATAAACGCAAAGAGGAGGGAGAAAATGCACCTCATCGTTTGTTGAGAGCTAACAAGCAAAATAGAATTTCAAAGGAATACAGAGTGGGGCAAAAGTAGGTTTACAGCTGTTCCTATGTAAAATAATACAAGAATTAAAAAAATACAATAAATTGTGTTTTAGAACCTACTTTTGCCCCACCCTGTATATAAAATAACCAAGAAAAGACCATAAAAAGACAGAAGCAAAAGAACAGATAGATAACACTAGGTAAGGAAACCTAGATAAGATTTTCCTACATAAATCCCTCTTTACTCATTGTTCCTAATAGAGAAAACATATTCCTTTCCAAGGTCCTTACTTCAATCATCACACTGACCCACTGAAATATTTAAAAACCTAAGAGATGTCCTGGGTAATGCTACTCTGCAAATAGCCAGACTGAAGTCTCAACATTAACAACAAAAGCCAACATAACAAATGAGAACACTAGCCACCTACCTAACCATTTCCTTAAAGGAAAATCTAGGTTTACTTTTTGAGATTAAACTAAAATAAGTAAAAATAAAGGTACTGTCTTGCTTAACTACAGATCCTGTCCCAAGTTAAAAAGCAAAACACACGCCAAAACCGGTTTGGCTCAGTGGATAGAGTGTCGGCCTGCGGACTGAGAGGTCCCAGGGTCGATTCTGGTCAGGGGCATGTGCCTGGGTTGCGGGCACATCCCCAGTGGGAGATGTGCAGGAGGCAGCTGGTCGATGTTTCTCTCTCATCGATGTTTCTGACTCTCTGTCTCTCTCCCTTCCTCTCTGTAAAAAATCAATGAAACATATTTTTTTTAAAAAAAAGCAAAACACACAAAGCGACTTTAAAAAAAAACTTTTTAAATTCCATCTTTCTGCTAGGAGAGAAAGGGAGTGCGAAAGGGGGTAGAAAGAAACAGTATCTGTAAGAAAAGTGAACTATGGAAGTTAGAAAATACAGATTAGAAAATATGTTAAGATTAGAAAATATAGTATTCATTATCGCCAAATGACAATATTCCTGAGCTCTGTGATAAAGTACAGAAACCAGACCTTTCTGGGATGTTTATTCCACAGTAGGCATAAACCACTATTTCCATTAGTTTATCCTGACTTGGAAATTTTCCATTCAAATATTATTTTCTCCATTGTCATCATTAGTACTTAGACAAAGATTGGCAATAGAAACTTATGTGTAGAGTAATCTTCACAACCCTATCTCATCCTTGACCTAGACACAGTGTAAATGTTCTTAAAAAACAAACAAAAACCACCAGATAAAACCTTTCTGTTCATCAGAACTACCCATCCCAAGATACAAACATCCAAAAACAAGTTTAGGGTCCTCTTGCCTAAAAGGCAGACTTCCTTCGGGCAACTGGACAGCCCAACATCACCATCTAATAATCCTGGTGAAAATTTTGCAACAATGACATTAAAAGGTCACTATGTCAAGAGATGTTTTCTCATTATAAAGCAGTTCATTTAATAAGCCCACCTGCCGCTTTGGGGATGACAGGACGCTTGCATACGTTTGCAGGCCCAAGTGAAAATTATTATTCAGTAATGGTTAATATTGGTACCACACAGTATTTCTTGTTTTTATTCTTAACCCAGATGGTGGCTAAATGATGGGGAATATAACATACATGCGTAAGTATCAAAACCGTAGCCAAGTTATACAGCTGACTGCCAGAAGAGCAGAAGGTAATCCAACTTGATCTTAGCATCCTAAGATTTGAAGGCAATCCAAAATGAAAAGAATGGGACCTAGTGTGTAATGAGCTCAAGACATTAACTACATTTAGCTGGGTGAGCCACTAATCCCAATACCAGAAATGGTCTGGCAGGTTCTACCAGCCACAGCTTATTCAGGAAACCAGGTTCGCTGAGAAAAACATTCTTCTTTACCACACATTGGACAAAATTATTTGCAGTCATGTAAAGAGGAGGGAGAAAAGGCACTGATCAGCATTTTCAATGATTCCTGTCTAAACCAAACAGGCTCACAGGCATGGCATTACTCACAAGGAAGTATGGTTTATATCATGTTCATGTGGACCATATCAGAAATAAGATATATAAGTAGTGAGGGGATAACTACTCAAGTAGTCACTATGTACTACTTGGCTATCTGGACAGCTATGAGGGTGTTGATACATTTTACTGGTACAAAATTGCTTAAGTTGGCTGAAGAGTCTCCTAAATATCTCTTAGTAAGCATAAACAATGTCCTAAGCTGTTTCCTAGGAAATTAAATAAATAAGAAGAGCTTTCAAAATAATAAACTTACTGTTTGTCTTCCAGACTTTTTCTACTATGGCATAAAATTTCTCAAAATGGAGAAAACATGACAGAACTTTTGCATTTTACTTGATATTTTGCTATTCCAATAGGGTGAAAGATTAGAAGAAATTTGCTTGTGAGTCCTTGAGGCATGTTATCACTAGGCAAGTTATGCGAATACCTGGTAGGGATGACGGCTTCCTTGAAGCAGCCTGTGTTTCGTAACACTGATTCACAGAAGCCCAGATTTTCTTGAGCCTTCACTCTAGATTCAAAACCCCCAGAAATCATCACCTAGCTCAGCAAAGCACACCATCAACACTCCTACTTCTAGAAAGCAGGGACTGGAATGCCGGGCACAAAACCATCAATCAGGAAGCTAAAGTAAGCAAAGAAAGTGAAACCAGCTGAGAATACAAACTAGGGGATTCAAGTGCTGCCAGGTCCAGGTGATACCTGTAAAAGACAGTCAGACATACAGAAAGATGAATCCAAACAACTAAAATAGCTTTGACCAGCTACCACCATTAAATGCAGACGTGGGGTGGGGGACCTGACCGTTGCCACAGAAGGAGAGAGGAAGCCCATATCTGGAATTCATTAAATATCAGAGCATAAAGGAGCACATTTTGAGCTTTCATCCCTGATTCTTACGTCACTGCTAGCAGGCCCTCAGCTCAATCATATCAATTAACGTCTTGATTTCCAAATCTCAAAATGAGGTGAAAACAGCTGGTATTTTCAAGTTAATGATATGAAAGCCTACAGATCCTCCTATGTTTATTGAGTTTTGTTTTCTTTTTAAAAGAAAAATGTGAAGTGCCAAAACAAAGAAAAGGACAAATCCATCTTTCTGGTTCACATCTTCAACCTTCCTCCTCCCTTTCTCCTCCTCCTATTCCTCTCCTCCCCATCTTATTCCTGCAAACCCAAACGCTAACAAAGTGCTCAGTCTGTTGGAAAGTTGGGTACTATCCATGCAGGTAAGAAGTAATCAGGACGACAAGGTGGGGAGGAAAAGAACAGCAGCAAGTCAGAGTCCCATTGGCTTCTGCCTGTCCGACGGCAAAAGCAGAAAGCAAAGCCTCAAACCAGTTCTCTGACAGGGCCCAACGCCTCGGCTGCACCCCCGTGTAATTACACACTTGAGTGACTGGACTCTGAAGAAAATTGAAGGCCTGAGCTCCGAACAGCTGCCATTTTCTCTCTCCATCACACCAGCGTGATTACTTGAGAAATGAACAGCCCCGGCTCAAAGCTACTCCAGAATTCTCAGAGGAAATATGGCTCCGTGTTCCAATAATGAGATTCTTAAGGCAAGCGTTACTTACAATCACTCCGCAAAAGGAGCTAGCCGAGCCCCTATATCTTACAAATTAGAATTTAAGAAACCCAGCGACAGTCTTAGACGATCATTACTCTTCTGCTGCTGCGAGGATTCTGGGCTTTGGTCTATTTTTAGTGCAGAAAACTGTTAACTCCTTAAAAAGGTAATCATAATAAAATGAAAACTCACCATAATTAGCTTCCTCAGAAGGCAAATTCCACCCCATTTTAGGGTCAAACAGACAGATTCTTCCACTCCCTTATCATTACCCTTTTCTATCAGAAAGTCCTGGCTTTATCCAAATGAGAATTAGCAATCTTTGTATTAAAATTTTTTAAAAAGTCTAACTAGTCAAAGATTTCTTCCCTCTTTTGATTGAGAAAAAAAATCAGTCAAGTTGCTATAGATAGTATCACTTCTTTGTCAAAACCTGTCACTTAGGGAAACTGAAATGCTACATGGTGCTGATATATTTTTTCCTTTCAAATGCATATCCTGGTTTCCCCACCATCTAGCCATTCTAGAGTAGCAAAGGTAATGAACTCTCCCTGCAATTAGATACTTTTAAAAGTGAGTATTTTAAAAAAAATGTTATATCCTCTCCAGTTAACCAGCTAGGCAGATAACTGAATGAGTGGCGCTATTGTGAGGTAGTTTCCCTTCACTCTGATATACGAAATAAAAAAAAGCAGTGAAAATTTATAGCTTTTTTCCCTCCAAGAGGAATGATGGAATTAAGGTATCAAAAATGCCAATTCCATAAAGGGACAAGAAAGGAAACTCTAGAAGCCAAACATACTCTAGTCCCCCAAAAAAGACACACATGAAGGAGCAAGGCAATTGTTTATGGGGTGGGGGACTCTAAGAACAGTCCTATTGTTCTCTGATTCCTAGAATTAACAGAAAAATCTGAGAGCGAAGGACTTACAAATCATCTTTAAAAATCCTTAAGTCCACAAAAATTCCATCCACTAGTCAAATGTATGTTAGCCCTATCCACATCAACTAGTCTCACTGCTCATTCCCACTTTCTACTAACTTTCATATTACTAGGTTATGGGGACAAAAGCATGTATCTACTCCCCAAACAACACTGAGCTTAGATTTCCATGTGAATAAAACAGAAAGGGACCAAAAAAGATGCAGAATACATTTAAATATCTTTCTTTGGTAGGG
>NW_006285483.1:1199139-1211057 GCF_000327345.1 Myotis davidii
ACAGTTATTTTTTGCTTTTACGTTTTGGACATGAGAACCATTGCTGATATTCATGGAACGAACCAAAGTTATAATGAAAAAGTACACTGGCTGGATAAGACTAAATTTCAAAGCTACTGTCATGAGTGACATCAGGAATGAAGAAGCACAGAGCATCTCTAAGTAGAATCAAGAGATCTGAGTCCCTGCACATGAGTATATGCATAACAGCCAGAACAATTCTTTCCTGAATGGAGCAGGTTCCTTCAGGTCAAGGACAAAGACAGATGTGAGAAATTGTTAATCCACAACCCGAGCCCTACTCATCTTACAATTATAAAAGACAGGAGCTTTTCCTCTGACCACAGCCACCAGAAGGAAAAATACTTTTTTTCATATTATAAACCATCCTTATAGATTCTGAAAAATTATACTTACAATAAGCATTGTGACCAGAAGATTCTTCTTGGTGACTTGAGCATGAGAAAAGATATAGTTCAGTACAGTGTTCATGTCACTCTTATTCTCCTCTCGAAGAGCGAAGACACATTTGTCATAGTGACCTGCAAGCAGCAAAAAGAATTGGTTCTCACCCATGTATGAATGTTCACAGTTACATGCTATTTGTTTTTTAATGTCTCTACTTCATCTGATAAGCTGTGAGAAGAAATATCTTGAGAACTTTCTTGGAGGAGTTTGGACAGAATTGGCAGTTTGGTTTAGTCAAAGGAACAGTGGACTAGGAGTTAGGCAATCCAGTATAAGACCTGAGCTCAGCCCTATCCGGCTTGGCTCAATGGATAGAGCGTCAGCCTGCGGACCTATGGGTCCCAGGCTCGATTCCGGCCAAGGGCACATGCTTGGGTTGTGGGCTCGATCCCCAGTAGGGGGTGTGCAGGAGGCAGCTGGTCAATGATTCTCTCATCATTGATGTTTCTATCTCTCTCTCCTTCTCCCTTCCTCTCTGAATCAATAAAGAAATATATTTAAAGAGAAAAAAAAAAGACCTGAGCTCAAAAGCCTCATTCGGATCCCAATATCTTCTGTGCTCCTGGAAAAATCACTCTACCTCTCTGAGCCTGATTTTCATTAAAAAGAATTGAGAGGTGGAGGAGGGTGTACAGAAGAGACTAAGGGGTTGCAGATAACTCCAACTCCCCACCCTTACTTGAAACTCTCTCATAGCTTCCTGGGATGATTTCCTTACAAGAGAGGGTTCTGCTGCTTAAAAAGAAATGTCAATACCATTAAACCCGATGATCTTTAAAGCCTACTCCAAGTTATTATTCCGGTTCCATGTCTGACTCACTAAAAGTGTTTCATCCTAACTGGAAGGAACAGTTTTAGCTAAAAATAAAATAATGCACACTTCTCAACAACCACAAGAAGGATGGCTGCAACCTCTGGAGTCAACATTTTCCCTTGTAAGTCCATGAAACTACTAACAAATGCCTAGGAATTCCTAATCCAAACGAAGGCATAGATCAAGGAGAACCTTGCATTGAGTCAAAAGGTCTGCAGGGAGAGCAATTATGTATATTTTCACTGGCCTTTCACAAGGCCACCAGGGACAGGTTAGTTCTAGCCAGGAAAGCTGTTTTGCAACAGAAGCATAAGCTTCAGATATACTGTAGTGATATCCACCATGGGATATAAGTAATAGTCACTTCTTTGGGAAACAGCTTACCTCAGAATTAAATTTCCAAGTATAGGAGAATTAGAGTTTGAGTAATCTCAAGGGTGAGAATTTACGAAATCATGAAAATACTAAATGATTATGGCCTCAGTTCAGATTCCATGTTAAGTTATAAAACAAAACAGTGGTATTCAAACTGCATTGCCATGGATTGATTCCAGAATACTAAGGACACTAGACCAGGGCAACTCTGCTTTCATCTATTTTAAATATCAAAGATGGATGTAAGATTTTTTTCAACATGAAACTAAATATACTTGAAAAACAGTGGACTACAATATTTAAAAGAGCTGACAATTTCATAAAAGACCCATTTAGAACAAAATGGAAGCTGTTTAAAAATTGGATGTCCTCTATAAATTCATATTTCTCCCAACAAAGACTTAGCTCTGAAATGATAACAGAAATATATCTTGGTAACAGGAATTACCAGGACCAGGAGAAGTAAAAAGAATATTTACCCAGGGAAAAGGCAGCAGAGACACTAAGCAGAAAGCAAGCAATGATATCAAGTGTTCTCTTTTTTAAAACTTTTTTATTGTGAAATACACACACAGAGGAATAAACATCTATCTTAAATAGAACATTTTTAGTACCTTTGAAGGGTCCTATGTATTCCTCCTCTGAAACAGTTACTAAGGTGAATTTCATGTTAATCACTCTTTAACTTTTCTTTACATTTATCACAGATGTACACATAGTTTCATTTTCCCTGCTTTTCAAATTGGTAACAATGCAATCATTGTGTATGGATCCCTCAGTAACTGGTTTCTTTCCAAAAAAAAATTTGAGATTCCCTTTTGTTCACATGTGTACCTTTGTTCATTCATCCTCACTGTACAGTAATCCATTGTAGAAATACACTGTACTAGATTTCAATTATTTATTCTACTTGTGTATATTTAAAGTGTTTCCTGTCTTTCTTACTATCATGAACAATGCTGCCACAAACAGTCCTGTATATGTCTCCCAATAAACACGTGTTAGACTATCTATAGTATATTACCTAAGAGTGAAACTGCTAGCTGAAGAGTATACAAAAGTTCAACTCTATTAAGTATTGACAAACCATTTTTTAAAATTAAATATTTAATGTTGAAAGTATTACATATACGTGTGGATCTATTTCTGAGCTGTTATGTTTCATTGGTCTACTAATCTGTCCCTACAATATTATCATTTCAAATACCCTACTAGAATTTGTATTACAATGTTAATAAATCTACAAATGAATTCAGAGAAAATATTTTGCAAGTGTATATTCCAATCTAAGATTATAATTATTTATTTAGATTTTCTTTATTATTAACTAGTTATGATTTTCTCCAAAAGATGCTTGTACATTTATTTCCTTGGATTTATTCCTTAGTATTTATTCTGGGTTGTTATTTTAAATGGTATATTGCTTTTCTAAACAACTGTTCTACTATAAAGAAATACATTTGAATTTTGTATATTGCCTTTTGTATGTAGCAACCTTTTAAACTTTAAATAATTATAATAATATGTGGATTCTTTGAGGCTTTCCAGGTAGATATCATACTATATCTAACAGTGGCAGACTTATTTCCTTACTCCTTTCCGGACCTCATACCTTTCATTCTTTTTCTTATCTTACTGCACTAGCTAGGACATTCAGTATGATGCTGAATAGGAGTAACGATAGCAGGTGTCCTTGTATTGTTCATAATCTAAAAAATAATGCTTTCAATATTTCACCATTATGTATCCTATAGATTTTTGTTGGGGAATCTTTAAATGACTAATAAAGTTCCATTTCATTCTTCATTTGCCAAAAGTTTTCATGAATGGATATTAAATTTTGTCAAATGCTTTCTCCCCCATATTTGGAGATGATCATTATGTTTCTTTCTCTTTTAAAGTTAATATTAATATTTTTTAATATTAATCGAGCTTACATTAGTGGTATAAAACTTACCTGGTTGTGAAGTATTATTTTATACATTACTAGATCCAGTGTGTTAATATTTACTTGAGGATTTTTACTGGTTATGAGTGACTGAGCCATCCTGTAAAGCAGGGGTGGGGAATGTTCAGCCTGCAGGCTGTATAAGGGCCATGAAATCATTTGGTCTGGCCCGCCAAGGCAACCACAGGCAAAACTAGAAATTCAATAAATCTAGGTGCTTTTTTCATAGCAACATAAATTTATATTAAGTTAATTATATTAAGTGAATACTGTTATAAATATCCAAATGGCCTTTGGCAGAAAAAAGGTTCCCCACCCTTGCTTTAAAGACTACAAAGGGAGCAAAAAAATAAAATGTTATGTAATATTTCAAAGTATATGGTATTTCACTGCCATCTTGTGGCAGGAAGCAGTATCAGCAGTATGTAGCTTTACAATGTTAGCCAGGGTGTTTCACATTTAGAGACTTTATACATCATTTAGTGAAGCTCTTCAGAGAAAGCCAGGGATAAATTCCACCTAAATGGCACACGGAAAAGGAGTGGAAAATCTGAACCTTTTTCAGATGCCTGTGGTTCAATCCATGGATTAGCTGCTGAGAGGCAAGCTCTTCAGATAGGGTTTCTCAATTTCAGCCTGGTCATGATTCAACCAATTCTATACAAGGTCAAGAAGACATCAACAAGGAATGCTAATCTCTACTAGAAAAATTATCTCAGTCCTTTCCTAGAAGCACATGGATTCACAATCGCATCAAGCTGTGTTTTGTTGTTCTTTCTTTGGCAGTGGTGGTTTAGAGAGGCTTAATTTTTAAGGGAGTGGTGAAAGGAGGAAGCGTTATTAATGACAAGTGTTAGCAACAGGATGAACTGGCTGGGCTGCTGCACATTCCTACAGGGAAACTTTCTCAGATATAGAGTCTTCAGGAAGAGGCTTACCGTTCTGGAACTGTGTCTCTACTCGCAGATACTGCCGCAGCAGATCCATCACCACAGCCTTCATGTGGCCTCGGATGCCACTTCGGTACCTGGGCATATAGAACAAGTCTCCACTGAAAAACCTGATGGGCTAACACTATTAATAACAGACTATTAAATAATAAACCCAGAGCCCAGATTTACTTTGTAGAGTTTCCACTGAACATGCTTTCCCTCTGAATATAGGACAGGACAGGGTCCAGCCTAAAATCAGCTAACCGGATTAATTCAAATCTCAAGCCTAAAAGAAATCTGGCTACAGACAAGATTTTTATATATATTTAAAAAAAAGAGAGAAATGATGAATTAAAAAAAAAACAAAAAAAAAAACTACTTGACATCCCTGCCTACGCTGGGGTTCAGTTCTCACTGCTAAGTAGAAATGATTACCACACCCGTGAAATGGCTAAGAGATATGTGAAAAATCTACGAGTATCTTCCTTTAGTCCAATAGTTGGTTCTATAAGATAAGAAGAGCCGGAACCGGTTTGGCTCAGTGGATAGAGCGTTGGCCTGCGGACTGAAGGGTCCGGGCTCGATTCCGGTCAAGGGCATGTGCCTGGGTTGCAGGCACATCCCCAGTAGGAGATGTGTTAGACCTTGTGCCAGAAGAAAAATTAGGGGTTTTATCAAAATTGCAAGAAAAAATAAAATGACATCTCTGTGCCTTAATAACTGACAGAAGGAAGTAGAATAGGAAAAAGTTATCACAAATATTGGGTATAACAATTAGCTCACAATTCTAAGATATTTTCTAAGATATAAGTGCTTTCTAATTTATCTAAGCCAAACCTGAAGTAAATCTCTTTGTGACTACTTAGAAGGAAGGAAGGTATGAGGA
Source organism: Myotis davidii (assembly GCF_000327345.1). Lineage (NCBI taxonomy): Eukaryota > Metazoa > Chordata > Mammalia > Chiroptera > Vespertilionidae > Myotis > Myotis davidii. The sequence continues at coordinate 1,204,563 of NW_006285483.1, forward strand.
TGGATAGGTGCGGGAATGTGGAGTTACATGTAATTACCTCTGTACCAGTTGGACAATGCTCTGAGTGTTCATGAAGAAGACTTCCCGTTCAGATTTCCGGTTCAGAGTAGCTGCATGGCTATCTAGGATGTTGGCAATCTAACGTGTAAGAAAGAGAAAAAAATGACACCCAACTCAATGAAGAGACCCAAAGCATTAACCTGTATAATATCACTACTAAGAATCTTAATTATAACATGATAATTTCTATCTTTTACATGTAGGGAGCAGCTGAAAGTTACTGGGCATAGATTAGGGGCTTATGTTAAATAAGCAAACAACTTTTATTTCTTTTCACCCTTTCCCAAATGAGTTAATGAGTACATCACAAAATCTACCAGAGGCCATGACAATCAAGATATATCAAAGGTCAAGGTCAAATCTTTACTCCCCGCTTGCCTAGCTTTACTCCCTACATGCAAATTGGCTTTAAGGATACACACGCTGCTGAGGTGTTAAAGAAGTCTTTGATAATAAAACTGTGAATATCCTTCACTTTAAATTCATAAAGATATCTCTGATTTGGGTATATGTCCCTCATAACACAGATACTTTACATGTCACATACAGTACTTTAATTACTGGGCTTGTATTGTGTGGCAGTTTTTTGAAGGGCATAATGCTTAAAACTTTAACAGCACAACATCCAGAGAGTAAAGAAATGGTGGCCATTAGAAAATGATACTGTTGCTCTATAAATACCTGCTGGCTGGGAAACTGACAGAGGACTGATGTGATGTTGCTAGCATACTGAGCCATTTCCTTCTTGATAGACTTCTCCACGTTGGGGGGGATGCGGCCAGAGACACTGGTCATGATATCTTGCAATTCTAGGAGAGGTAAGGAGGGATCTCTGAGGGTCTTCATCAACCGCTCTACCCAGTCTTTTACCTAAGAAGAAGGAAATAATAAAATAGGATCCAGACAAATTAACACAATAAAATTGAGATATATCTGAATTCACTATCATATAGTACTTACTTCAAAATTGCAATAAAAGCATCTAACACTGCCCAATTATATGTGAAGTCAATAAAATGGATAAGAAGCAAGGATTTAAAGACTTCAACTCCCTAAACTAAAGGGGAAAGAGGTCCATCTAAAAAAAACATTCTTTTGCAACTTTTAAACTATCTTGGAGAACAGGTACCTTACCTTATTTGTATATCCCTTCCCAAAGAGAAGTGATTCATACCCTGCTGCTAAAGAAAGGATCTGGAAGGCAGTATCCATTCATCACGTTGACCAGATTGTCCAGGACATAGTGGAACACTCGATGGAGCTTCTCGCCTCTGAGTGCTGTGCTCTGGATCTGTGGCAGACTGCCGGTGTGAAGCTCAGCCTGTCAACCCAATGAGAAATCAAGTCATCCCCTACCTTCTACGCAGGGTGAAAACATACCACTGCAACTTAGAATCATCATTCAAAAATCAAGACATCCCTTCACCATTTGCAGCTATAAGGAAAGAAGTCAATGGAGGAAGCATCATAAAAAAAAAAATCATAGAATCTTATTATCATAATAACTCCTGCAAACTAAATTCATAATACTATAAACACAAAAATAAGGCATACGATCAGGGGGAAAAACTTAAGAAAAACTGGCAAACCAAGCATAGAATCATTTGCCCCTCCAAATTACCCGTCATGTAATTAGCTCTTAGAAAGCAGTATTTTTTAAATATCTTTTTATTGATTTTAGAGAGAGAGGAAGGCAGAAGGAGAGATAGAAACCTCAATGCATCAACATTGATCAGCTGCCTCCTGCATGCCCTCTGCTGGGGATCGAGCCCACAACCCAGGCATATGCCCTGACAAGGAATTAAACCTTGACCTCCTGATTCATAGGTCGCCGCTCAACCTCTGAGCCACACCAGCCGGGCTAGGAAGCAATATTAAGTCCCTTCCTACTTGCCTGCTGGACCTTGCTGGGGTTATCCAACTGCATTTTGGCTATTACACAGCCAGGGTCAAGAGCTGCTCCAGGCCGCTTGACATAATGAATACAGCCAGACTCTATAGCTGTTAAGGTCATTACCATCTTCATCACCTATAATGAAAAATAAATAAAATTAGAATTTTATCTCTCTTTACACAGATGAATGATTTAAGGAGGTCACTTTTCCCCTCATCATCTAAGTTGAACTGTATCTTACTCAATCCAGAAAAACGGAAATCTATCAAAATCTCCAAGACATTACCAAGGAAGGCAATTAGAAAATCTCTCAGGACCTAGCTTTAAGGATTAATAACAGCTACTGGAATTTCCTATTTTTAACTGTTTAAATCCATTTTTTCATAATTTCTATTTTCACTTGTTTTGTACTTAGAAGTGATGAACAATTTAGTCTCCTCATACTCTCAGATCTAAATGCTCACTCTGCATACCTGAGATAGCCAACCTAAAATCTAAGAGTCATTCTTTATTCTTTTTTCTCCCTTATCTACAATTATGAAGCCCAGCCAAATACATCGTCCAAACCTCTCTCAGAAATCTTTTTCTCATGCTGGCTGTTTGGTTTAGACCCTCATCATTTCTGGCCTAGAGTACTTCAAAAACCTCCCACAAGATTTCCCTACCTGCTATGCACCTCCAACAAGGACACTAAGAGCAATCATTCTAGAACCCAAATCTTGCGCTATCACTTTTCTATGTAAAATCCTTCCATGATAGTCTAAGCTTCTTAGTATGTTTTATAAGGTCCTCCATGATCTCAAATTGTTTACTTATTTAGCATCTTTGCTTGTCATTCCCATTAAAACTTAGTCCATTCTTAGCAATACCAATATGTACTTGCAGTTCCCTAAATATACCATACCCTCTTGCTTCAGTGCCTTTGTACATGGCTGTTCCTTCCCCTTTCAACATTCTTCCCTGCCCTTCTTCACCTGATCCATTATTATCTATCTCTCAAAACTAAAATCAAAGTCCCTTCTCTCAGAAGTCTTCCCTTACTAGCCACCTACATCCACCCAGCCCCACAGTAACTTGAGTTAGGTGGCCCTCAGCACTCTGTGCTTGGCTCTATCAGATTCACATTTCATTACTTGTGTTTAGTGGCCCCCCTCTACCTATCGTATTTTTCCTGTATAATCAGCACATAGCATAAAACCTAACACTCAATAAGTGCTGTTGCAGCCTATTATCTATTTTTAGAGCTAGCAATTCCTCATCTGTCAAAAAAAAAACAACCTGTGAGCTTTGCATTTATTGTTAAAATCTTAAGATTCCTAGCCCCAATTAAACTAACTGATGCTCTTTCCTGTCTATTTTCTATTTACTTTCAGTTACTCTTCAATCCTAGTCTATCCCAGACAACCCCATTCCTACCTTCCCTCCCATGAAACAAAAACCCTGTCACCCCTCCAACCTCAATCTCAGCATAGCACTGGCCAGAAAACACATGGCCTCCATCCTCCACAATGTACTGGATTAACTTCCCAGCAGAAGGTGAGCGCATCACTGAAGGGTCATTCTCTTTCTCAAACACACAGGTTTTATTGCCAATCGTGATGCGATATCTAGGAGATAAGTAGGGTATGTAAGCCAATAAAGCACCTAAGGAATAATTCTACCATAGGGAATGGCAGAATAATGTCATTCTTAAAAAAAATACAAACTAATAACTTTATTCTGTACAAACACATGCACACAGGATACTCACTTCATCTTTGTTTATAATGCCAAATAAGCAAAATTTCCTTCAATAAGGGTTAGATTAAATCAATTATGATACATCCATATAATAGAATACTATACAACCATTAAAAAGATGCTCTGACTGGTATGGCTCAGTGGATGGAGCGTCAGGCCTGAGGACTGAGGGGTCCCAGGTTCAATTCTGGTCAAGGGCATGTACCTTGGTTGCAGACACATCCCCAGTAGGGGGCGTGCAGGAGGCAGCTAATTGATGTTTCTCCCTATCCCTCTCCCTTCCTCTCTGTAAAAATCAATAAAATATATTTAAAAAAAAAAAAGAGCAGGCATCTCTATTTAAAAAAAAAACCCACAAAGATGATAAAGATGTAACAGCTTAACATTTCTTAAACCCTTATTATGCCCCAAAGTTCTTAGGACTTTACATATGTTAATTCATTTAACTCTCACAACAACATTGTTTGGTGTTGAACAGTCTACAACAGTGGTTGCCAACCGGTGGTCCGTGGATCACCGGTGGTTCATGAAGTCCAAAAGGTTGGCAACCGCTGGTTTACAATATATGTTAAGGAAAAAAATAAGGTGCAAAACAGTATCTAAAAATTATTTTTATTTATGAATGCATTTAAAAGAAAAAAAATAGTACATACATGTAACTTGTAGATGCATGTAAAACTTCAATACATAAGAAACTGTTAACAGTAGCTCCTTATAAAGAGAACTTATTTTTCATATCTACTCACATTGAAGTGGTAGAGACAATGTTTTTCATTGTAAACACATTTTTGTACTCTTAAAATTTTTTGTTAAGTGCATGTACTATTTTTTTTTATTAAAGCAGAATACCAAGAAAGATCTTGAAAAATCCCAAGAGCTAGTGACTATCTGAGAGAAAAGGTAGATGACCAACATATAGATCTCAAACAGCCACTCACCTATCCACTTCTTCCTTCATGTACGTGGTGTAACTGCTGCCATCATAGGACAAGAGCAGTCCCCCATCACTCAGCCGATGCACGTCTACTTCTACACATGAGCCGTTCATGATCACCACATATGAGTTAGGGGACTGTCGAGTCACCTAGGGAATGAGAACCAGAAAGGACAAGTCAATATCCCTTCCAGGTGGAGTCCCAGATAAAACTCAGTATCTAAAAAATATAGATTTAAAAAATCTATCAAAGAGGAAGAACATTCCTAGCACTGGTGCTCTTAGCATCAGTGTCTGTGGGCATGGCTCAGCCTTGCTCCAAGCAAACAGGGTGACCTTAGATGCTTCCCTGGTCTGGCTGTTCTCTGTCTCCTTTATCTCTTCGATACATATGTGAAGCTGAGGAACAACTAAAACATTTTCAAAAATGTTGCTTCTGGCCCTAGCCGGTTTGGTTCAGTGGATGGAGCATCAGCCTGCGGACTGAAGGGTCCCGGGTTCGATTCCGGTCAAGGGCATGTACCTTGGTTGTGGGCACATCCCTGGTAAGGGGTGTGCGGGAGGCAGCTGATCGAAGTTTCTCTCTCATCGATGTTTCTGACTCTCTATCCCTCACCATCTCTGTGAAAAAATCAATAAATTATTTTTTTTTAAATGTTGCTTCTGGCCTTTGACACAAATAATGACTAATTTCATAACACTCAGCTTTGCAGTAAACTAAACTTTCCCCCCTATCTCTGGACCTACAGGAAATAAGCTAACAAAGAGAGACAAAAAATAAGTGTACGCTTCAGTGGGTTTCAACATACCTTAAGTACATACTTGATTCCCTCATAGATAAGTTCAACATCTACAGTGTTCAGAAGTGTATGAGCAGGAAGGACTTGACCCCTGAAAGAACAACAATGTGAGATACATTTACTTCCAGAAAGTTCTAAAAGTGTGTAAGGGCATCTCAAAGGTTATTGATTATAGCATTTCCTGGAATATCAAGACTGGAAAAAAACCTAAAAGACCATTAGTAAGGGACTAATATACAAATTATGAAAAAGCCATATAATAATGGGGTACTATGCAGTCATTAAAAATAAAGATGAAGCCTTTTATGTACTAATATGAAATATTTTTAACAATAATGAAAAAATCAAGTGAAAAAATGAAAAGCTATAATTTGTGTTTTTAAAAAATAGGGGGTGAGGCCCTAGCTGGTTTGTCTCCATGGATGGAGTGTCAGCCTATGGACGGAAAGGTCCCAGGTTCTATTCTAGTCAGGGGCTCATGCCCAGGTTTCAGGCTCCATCTCCATTAGGGGGCATGCAGGAGGCAGCCAATCGATGACTCTCTTTCATCATTGGTGTTTCTATCTCTCTCCCTCTTCCTTCCTCTCTGAAATCAATAAAAATATATTCTAAAAAAATAGGGGATGGGAAGAAACAACTATTACATGCATATCTTATACTAGAGGCCTGATGCATGAAAGTCGCACAAGGGGCTCAGCCCTCGCAGCCCCAGCTTCATCTGGAAGGTCGTCAAGAAGGACATCCAGAAGGTTGTTCAGCCATCCAGTCTAATTAGCATATTAGGCTTTTATTATAATCTAATCTAATAAAAGACAAAAATGGTAATTGGCGTACGACCAATACCCTTTTCATTGGCTAATCAGGGCTATATGCAAATTAACTGCCAACTCAGATGGCAGTTAACTGCCAACAAGATGGCAGTTAATTTGCATATGTAGGCACAATACAGGGAGGCGAAGGGAAAGCAGGAAGAAGCCCCCTGCCATTGACAGTGATCAGAAACCCAGGGGGGATCTAAGAACTGGGGGGCAGGGCACAAGCGGCCCTGGGGCCGCCTTTGCCCTGCC
>NW_006285483.1:1211479-1225415 GCF_000327345.1 Myotis davidii
ATGGTAATAAAACAATTTGATTCTTTCTTCAAGTCTAATGCTGTTTTCGTAGAAAGCTGAAGAATATGGGGTGAGAGTTTAATGTTTCTTGAGCACCTGCCATGTGTCTGGAACTCTAAATGCATCATCCTATATATTAAAGGCTAATATGCAAATTGACCAAACAGCAGAATGACCAGTCGTTATGTCATGCACTGACCACCAGGGGGTAGACGCTCCAACTGGTAGATTAGCTTGCTGCTGGGGTCCAGCCAATCGGGACTGGGTATAATAGGCTAGATATGCCCTGGAGTCCTCCCACGGTCCCTCCCCGGCCCCAGTCGTGTGCCAGTGGAGTTTCTCAGTCTGGCCTGTGCTCTCTCACAATCTGGGACCGCTTGGGGGATGTTGGAGAGCTGGTTTTGGCCTGATCCCACAGACCAGGCTAAGGGACTCCACTGATTAACTCGCACAGCCAAGGAGAAACACTGTCTGAATTCGTGCACCGGGCCTCTAGTGTTTATATAAATTTACAATATTTGGAAGGTTACAGAAGAAACTGGTAAATTGGGTTGACTACAGAGAAGGAAACTGGGTGGACAGGGAACAGAGATAAGAAGAATTTTCACTATATGCCTTTAGTGCCTTTTGAATTTAGACTCATGTGAATATATTACCTGTTCTTAAAAATAAAAACTTAAAAAAAGAAAAATGCTCCAAAATGAACACCCCTAATCTACTCCTATCAACTGAGTTTTATTCGGGGTCTTAAAGAAAAAACAGTAGTGCATGGCTGGGTGGAGGGGGAAAGGAAGTACATTGTAAAACAGGAAACATTATCAAGAAAGACTTCTGATAATAATAAAGAGAATAAATGGTAGAGCAAGTAAGGCAAACTGTTAATAATTGGTGAATCTAGGCAAAGAATATAGTGGTTGTTTGGACTATTCATGCAACTCTTAAAGAAGTTCAAAATTATTTCAAAATACAAGTTTTAAGAATAAATGAAAATAACATTAAAAGGCAGGGGAGCTTATAGAAGAGATTATGTAAAACACATGTGTACACTAGTAGGGAAACCACTTAACTAGGTAGAGATGGCACGTTGAGAAACAGGAATTAGTAAGACTGGACTCGTAAAAAGAGGCCAAAATATATAGGGAGTTAAAAGTCACACTGCGGGATATAGATTTGAACATAAGGGTAATGTGAGTTGCTGAAGGTTTTAGTGCATCAGAGTAACAAAGTGAAAGATATTTATCATAAGACTTGGATAACTGTGAAATCTGAGGGCTCAATGCTAGAGAGAACACGCAGATTTTCATCATTAGGGTACAGAGAGATTTGATGCTTGTACTGGACAGAATGTTTATTTTAACAGGGTTCTAGTTTTTTAAAAGCAATCTGTTCTAACTGCAGGATCAGCTAATTTCTAGAATCCACTATAGAGTCCCACAATAATTTGCCATAATCCGTACGTCCCTTTTCCTGTCCCCACTGTCAGTGAAAACAGGTAGCACTCACAAGCTGCCAGAAACAGGGAAAAGAATAAATGCGTCTTTGAACTTCAGTCCTGTACTTCAGGTCCACTGATTAACTCGCACAGCCAAGGAGAAACAGCCTACCTTTCTAAGGAGTGAAGGAAGTTAGAGACGCTATTCCGCAGGCTCACATCAGCCACATGGAGAGCCCCACACACAACTCCCAACATGGTGTCAGGTCGCTCTGCCTGAAAGGAAGAAAAACACGGCAGATAATAAATAGCACAGTCACTTGGCACCATGGCCCCTCAACTTAAATAGGGCTCAAATTTCCTGTGAAGATACAGCTAGCAATTGAGAATGGAGTCCTTATTGCCAAATGATTTTTTGAGCTACAAACACATTTACTTTAGAATCTGAATAGAGGCCTCATTTGAATAGAGTTGAAAAACAACTCTCCCTTCACTCTAAGATTTCTACTGAACCAATCAAAGAGCTGCTCAAAAACAAGCCTTTGTCAGAAATAAACTCAAAAAGGAACAGAGATTTGGCTACTGATAATCTCAAAGAAAAATGATATATAACCAAAATTTGGACATTTAGATAATTTAACTGAATGTAATGATTTTAACAAAAATCTTGGGTAATTTAGAAGAGCCCTGAAATTCAGGAGTAAGAAGTAACTGTTGCTTCACATGAGTCCCCTCTCATCAGCATCTGTTAAACAGATTTAAGAGTTGGTAACTCTAAGCCAGACTTAACATCAAATGAGGAAAGAGAAAGGATCTTAATCCCTATGTGCCTCTCTTCAAATATACCCCAGAAAGTAATATTAGAACATGTAAAATGACAGTGTAACACGGCACAAGAACTCTTACAGTGTTAATTACACTGACTTCTAGGTTTTTTTCCAAGAACCATTTACATGTAATCAGATAAATTTTATCTAGTGACATAGACTGATCACACCACCAGTCTATAAAAACCCAATCCTGTTTGTGTTAAATGGAGAAATACACACCTGTACTTTTTCTGCTATCAGTCTGTCCAGCCAGCCAGTGTCAATTCTATTCAACTGAAAGCTTTCCGTCTCCAACAATTTGATCAGGTATTCAACTGTAGTTCGAAAGTCACCCCGAATAGATAGCTCCTTCAAAGCCACCACCATGTTTCTGGGAGAACAAAAGCAGATCTGTTTCAGCAACAAATGTTTCAGTGTTGAAATTTCCATCATTTTAAAGAATTGTTTCATTCCTTTGGAGTCTTAGAAGGGAGGGGTGAGGGACAGACAGCTCTAAGAACAAATGAGGGTGTAAATATAAGGGTGCTCATTCACATGCATTCCAGGTGGGATGATTTTCAAGAAGTCAGTAAACTTATGAGTTCTGACTGATATTATCATAAGTGCATCCCCAAATCACATGCATTTCATTATATGGAGGACAAAACAAATTATGTGCAAACCATCCTCAGCTTTCACTTCCTAGGTTCCATTCATTTATTGATTGCTAACTAGAATCAGAGCATAATTTTCCTCTCCCTAACACCTTATTTTATTGAGGTATAATTTACATATTATAAAATATAGTTGTTTTTAAGTATACTGTTCAATGAATTTTGACACATTCTCATACCTTAAAGATTTCCATACAATAAGCAACTGGCCCAATATAGTCAGGTATCAGCCTAACACTTCATGTGACAGTGGTGCGTTTTTTAAAGCTGCCTTTTAGATGTTTGTAAAATGACCACTCATTACTTTTATTACTTCCCAATCAAGTGTCAAATGATCTAATCTTAACAGGATTTCAAATACTCTGGTGTTTTTTTCATGTATATTTTTGCCCAGTGTCTGCCCTGCACAGAACAGGTCTTTACTTCAACAAATACTTATTATGCACCTCAAGTGCACATACTAGGCACATACTAGGCACATACTAGGCTATTAAAGGAAAGAGAATATAGATACAGTATTTGCTTTCAAAATATATGGCAGAATTTCATCACAGAGAGATATAAGGAAAGTGCTAGAGGAGTTCTAAGGAGGGACCATACCCACCTTCCTATGATTTCAAGAAGAATGTGGAATCTGACGTGGAATGAAAGTATCCCTGGGAATATGACTGTGATAGGAATATTATTCCGGTGGTCCAGGCAATCCCTCAGCCTAGAACATTAGTTAGTTTTCCATATCTTCCTCTCTAAGTCCTCTTTTGGCCTAGCTTATTCCTATATACTTTTCATATATTAGCCTAGATGCCATTTCCTTCTGAGAAACCTTCCCTGACCCTCTCTAGACTGAGTTAAGCTGACTTAGCTGTATGTTCCTGTAACACCATTATGTAATCCCACTATCATAAGATAACAACTTATTACATTGTGTTTAACTGTTTATTTGCCTCTCACCCTCTGGATTCCCAAGCTCCATGAAGGCAGAGACCCTATTTTGGTCCTTGTTGTATTGCCATATATTCAGCAAATATTTTTTGAATGGAGTGAATGAATAAATAGACAGAATATAAGAACAAAGGGAAAGAAGGAAGAAAATGTGGGTTGTGTTCATTATGATTGAAGCAAAGGGTATGAGGACAGGAACTAGTGGCAAATCCATCCATTTAATAAACATTTACTGAACACTTACTAAGTTCAGAGGATACAGCAGCAACAAACAGACATGGTCCTGTTCTCATGGTATTTAGATTACGATGTATGGGAAATAATGCTGGAAATATAGGTGGGGCGACCAGCAGGGCAATCAGAGGCCCCAGCCTGGGGCCTGCAGGCTGGGGGCAACTCCTGCATTGAGCATCTGCCCCCTGGTGGTCATCGTGCATCATGGCAACCGGTTGTTCCACCAGATATTTTACGGGTTGTTCCGCCATTCAGTCGATCTGCATATTAGGCTTTTATTATATAGGATACAGAGCAAGTCAGGAAGTAAAGAGCAAGGCTTCTGGACCAAGTGATAGGACATGTCCTATAATAGAAAATACTTAGCAATCTGCCTAAACAGGACTATAAACCTAAATACTAACAGAGGGATGTCTCATTTATTCTGAGAATGTAAATGAGAAGGCAGACTGTGTGCACTAGAGAATTCATGTTTCCTCTAAAAGAAGCAGCCACACAGAGGTTTAGTTAACTTTTGCCAAATGGAACATAAAACCTATGTTGTCGTTACCATCCCATTTTTAAAGAGAAGGCAGAAATTCATATATTTAATATATCAATTTTTAAATACTGGCATTTTTTAATACATTAGCACCCTGTAAGCCAAACAAACACATGTGTGGCTGTGACTATTTGGAAGGCTGCCATGTGTTTGTTTGAATTACAATTTGCAAACGCTAGCATAAACCTTCTTCACTTTGGTAAAGCAAGAGATGACTATAATAAAAGGGGGAGGGGGTGGTGGCAACTTTATACCAAATATTTTTTCTGGTAGCATTGCTTTAATTTGGAAAAACTCTACTTAAAGTTTTACTTTACCCCCAACCGTTCAGGAAGCCATTTTATTTATTTTATTTTATTTTATTTTTACTGTTAATTCTCACCAGAGGATATTGAATTTTAGAGAGTGGAAGGGAAAGAGGGAGGAAGAGAGGAAGAGGGAGAGAGAGAAAGAGGGAGAGAATCATCGATGTGAGAAAGACACATCAATTTGATGCCTCCCACATGTGCCCGACTGGGGCCAGGGATCAGAGCGCAACCCAGGTATATGACCTTGACCAGGAATCGAACCATGACTCTTAGGTGCATGGGTCAATGACACACTATCCACTGGGCCACACCAACCAGGGCTGCAAGTCTTTATTGTTGACACTATTACAGATGTCGCTCATTTTCTCCCCCTTTGACCCTTCCACCCAAGCCCTCGCTCCCTCTCTACTTATAGTTTTGAATAAATGGGGAGAATCATAGAGGACAAAATAGAGAAAAATTGAGACTTCCCTACTTCCAAAAACACTATTAAAAACCAACATTTTTAATACTTATTGACTACTAGTGTATGTATACAGTCCAAAGATCAAAGGAATGGTATTAAATGCTTGATGTAAGGAAATAGACAAAAAATAAAATTAGTTCAATTTTAGATATTCTAAAATATCTAAACTGTCAAAATTACCTCCTAGAGCCCTATTTTTAGGCAAGCAATATTGCTACTAATTTAATATTTAATGTTTATGTCTAATATAATATTAACCAATAACCCTTACAATATACCAGTTACCTTTGGATAAGCTGTGTGTACTAGTATATTTCATAGCAGAATGAGGTCTCTTCTATCAGCAATGGGGACAGTTGCCTTATGTCCTTTGCATGTAACAAGCAGTTTATTATTTTAAATGACTATGGGACATTTACAGCTACAGCTTTAGTTTGATGACTAATAACAGGTCTTTCTAAGATTTATAGAATGTCAAATTCTTGGTCAAGAATCTACCTCCCTACAGCAACATGGGAAAATGATATGTTTAAAGCAATCAACTTTATAAGTTTATCAAAAATATTTGAGCCCAGGTGGTGTGGCTCAGTGTTTGACCAAGAGGTCATGGGTTTAATTCCCGGTCAGGGTACATGCCAGGGTTGCGGGCTCAATCCCCAGTATGGAGTGTGTAGGAGGCAGCTGATTGATGATGTTTCTCTCTCATGGATGTTTCTATCTATCTCTCCCTCTCCCTTCCTCTTTCTCTAAATTGAATAAAAACAAATAATAAAATAAAATAAAATAAAATAAATAACCTTAAAAAGGCTTGAACAACAAACTGAAAAACATCTGCCAAACACTGCATATTTTAACACACATGAATACAAGTATAATTGAAAATATTCTTAAAAAGGTTGTCCATATTAATACTTTTATAGCAGTTAAATGGTTCCCTGCCTATACTCACACCTTCACTGAAGATTAGCACAGATTTTTTTTTTTTTAATGCAATCAAATGCTATTGTACTCACGAAATTGCTTCCTCTCTGTTTTCTCCCCAGGAAAAGCAGTGACCAAACTGAGAATCAGCAAATTCATGAAGTCCCCCTGCAGCAGCAACACTGAAATAACCCCATACGTTCTTATTGCTGCGGAAATTCAGTTCCTGAACTGTTCCTGAGCTGGGCTTAAAACCCTGTTAGAGAATGAAGAATGTGAGAGACCATGTTATATTTCCAAGGAAGAGGACGTTTATATATTTACTGTTTAGACTCTGTGGTAATTGCACATAAAAGCAGAAATGATGCACAAAAATCATAAAGGCTTGACAGCCAACGTCCAATGCTACTGAGGACTCTATAGTGACTCTAGTAGGATAAAATGACCAGGGGAGCAGTGATCACTTCTTTGTCTGCTTTGATTAAACCTGTATAAATTCCCCCCTCCAGGGGAAGTCCCAAATATTTCAGAAGCATAGCCCTCAGGTTCCACCTTCAATATTAAAGTTCACAGGGGGAAAAGTGTGAACCTTTTAAGTGACAGGTTACCTCATCTGGATTTTCACTAGTGATCCGAGCAGCAATAACGTGGCCTCTTGGGCAAGGAACATGAGCAGAATTTTCAAAATCAATGGGAGCATCACCCCAGGGAGATACCCCATACATCATACGAATATCCTTGATTCTGTACAGAGGGATCCCCATGGCAATCTGAAAGGTAATAAAACACATATCACTCATTTTTCACAGTTACTTTCCTTAAAATGTGGAGGCTATAGATTACTTGTAAGATTTTTCATTTTAGTAACCACCACCTAAAACATTCTATTTTTATAACCTGTATTCTAAAATCAACAAAGAAGAAACTCTAAGTTACTTAAAACAAAATATGTCACTACAGACATTGCTAACTACTCTCCACTTCTACTAAAAAAGTCCCCAAGTTCCTAACGCAATAGACATGAGTTTCTATTATTTCTCCATAATGGATTAGAATAAAAATATCCAAAGGAAGTGTCAATATCAGTGGCTATCCAAGTTTAGACAGCTAAAAAGTCCATCTCATAATTATCCCCATAAACCATTGTAATAAATAATTAAATAAATAAATAGATCAATCAATCCATCTTTAGTCCTTAATGGGAACTCAGAAGGGGTTTCCAATATGGGCAAAGAATATGTTAGATACAAATACTATCAAACTTCATCATTAGCTAATACTGCTTCCCGTAACATGTGTTTTCTGGGCTGAATGGATAAAATAATACTGACAGTAGCACTTTAAACATTATAAAAACAAATGGGTGCTGCCACACTGTTGCCCAGAAAACCCCCGACCACCACTCTGATGTGGAACTGCTTCAATACAGAGCACTAGTAAAAGGAGTACAGGCCAATTACAAAGTTGTAAAGTTTTCTATAATTAAAACAATTTAGTAAAGCATTTTTTTTTAAGTTTCTTTCTAAAATGACAGTTTTTACCAGATGTGTCTGGCTAGAAAAATAAGGTGCTCTACCTCCAGGGAGCACACTCGTGCCATTACCTTCCCCCAAACTCCCCCCACCGGCACGTATCTAAAAAAAATAAAGTACAATAATATTCCTAGATTTGTACCACATTAGGAAAACCAACCCACACATCACAACCCATATAGCATGAACATTAGATGAGACTCGGTTAGGAGGCACTCTTCTCTTACCAGACACAGGCTAAACCAGTTTTTCAGGCATCTGACATTTTCTAGGCAACTCTTGGAGCCACGATCAGGGTGACTCACCTGGAGTTGTGCTGCAGGGAGATTGACATCAGCCACCATCTCTGTACAAGGGTGCTCCACCTGTAGCCGAGGGTTTAGTTCCAGAAAGTAGAAGCTGCCATCCTGGCTGTAGAGGTATTCCACAGTCCCCGCACTCACATAGCCAACCATTTTGGCAAGTTTCACCGCACACTCAAAGAAGATGGGAAGACATGAGTACCTCATCTTGTCCAGCTGGTAGACTACTGCTTATCTATATAGCCTCTCCCTGACACAAATATCTAGTGTTTATAAGAGCCATCAAAGGCTTTTAGACACATTAGAGCAGTGGTCATCAACCTTTCGGACCTCACGGACCACCAGTTGGCGACCGCTGCATTAGAGTGAATTTCACCCTCTCGTTATTACAGAAAATCCTGGACATGGATGACAAACACAATTCAAAGTTGAAGGAAAACAGTGTTTTTCATCTTTGGGATCACAGGCAACCTCACCCTATAAATAAATGCAGGAAAAACAACAGTTTGGCAGATTTTTCACCATGCCCTGGTTTCTAGTATTCCTAACATTCTTCCTAAAACATGGTTGCCCAGCTATAGACTAGGTTTCTCAACCTCTCTTACTCTTAGTGACTAAGTTTTGACCAAAGTAATGTCAGCCTTGGTGAGTGATATACCTAATTCCTGAATCATGTTTTAAAAAGGAAGTGCTTGTTCTCTATTCTGGCCGTTCCACTTCCATGGACTGAAACATTGTCATGACAGTACATGAGCTCACCTCAACTTATGATGGAAAGAAAAAAATAAACTTCTAACTTATCTGGGTTGCATATTTTGGATCTCTTTATTACAACAGCTTAACCTGCACCCTAATTACTACAGAAATGATTACATACAGGTAGAATCCATAGGGTAATGGGTAGCTAGAGCACAGATATTTCAGACTGAAAGCTGGTGGCCTCCTGGTTAGGCATAACAAACATTTGGTAAGTGGACAACACCCCAACTAAGCCCTAAGAAAAATAGAAAGTCAGAATGTGAAAAATTCAATTACTTTTGTATCCCCAAACCAGAAAATTAGATTTTCACCCTAAGTGTCAAAGTTCAAATAAAAGAGAAAAAGTTACTGTATCTAAAAATTTTGGGTGTGGTTACTCCTACCTGAAGCTGGCTAGAAGAGAATGGTCCAGAAACTTACTAAGTTTTAAAGGGATTGTAATTCTAAACAAACCACAAACCTGGCCTTCAAGAACCTGTGACTGATAATTGGAATAAACTTTGTGGCCCCAATCCTGCCCCAGCAGGAAGTGAGCCATGAAAGCTCTGCCAAAGGAAGTACAGTCTCCAAAGCCCAGTCACAGAGAAAACAACACAAGGAATAACTTTCCAAAGAACAAAGCCAGGTGCCTTAAGGGAGGACAGCCAAGGGATTTGCTTTGAGACCAGACCCAGGGGCATCCAGAGAGCTAATGAGGTATTATTACTCCACTACATGGCAGGAATTCATCAAAATTCCTGCCTAGAAGGATCTGATAACTGCTATGGATCAATGATTACTATATATTTTCACTCCTTTTTTCCAAATGGGAGTTTCTATTCCACCACTATATATTGGGTACATGGCGAAAAGCCACTTGTACATTTAATGGAGAGTTTCAGAGCTTGGACTTTGAGCTGTCTTCTTTGGGGAAAAGGCTAAGTATGTTCTAAAAATGAGAAAAAGGGTATGAAAGGATAATGGGTAGCCAGAGGATCAGACTGAGGCACAGATTATTAACTGCCCTCCAGTAATTTTCTCCCTCATCCATTTAAGTAATAAAATCTCCTAAATTGCAACTAGGAATATGGCCACCCAGTTGATGACTACAATTCCTAACATCCCTTATAGCTATGTGTGATTGTATAACTGAATTTTGTACAAAGGAATGTGAGCAGAAGTAATTTGTGGGACTTCTAGATCATATTTTTATATGCTTGCCCTCCGTTGTCTTCTTCCCTCCTCCCCAGGCTACAATGTTGGACATACTCTTGTGAGCTAGCTTAATCATGAAGATGATGACACCCTAGGGCAAAGGTGGGCAAACTTTTTTGGGAAAAGGTTAGATAACAATTATTTCCAGCTTTGTGGGCCATATAGTCTCTGTCACAATTACTCAACTCCGTCACTGCAGTGATAAAGCAACCTAGATAATACATAAATTAGTATGGCTGTATTCCAATAAAATTTTCCTTGCAAAAGCAGGTGGCAGGTTGGATTTGTCTTGCGAACTCTAGTTTGCTGATCCTTCTCCTAGTGAATGGCAGAGCAATAAACCTAGGTCTCTGGCACCAGATCATCTAGAACTAAGATGACAAAGAAATAGAACTTATACCTTGTTTAAGCCACAGTATTTTGAGATCCTCTTACACCAGTTAAATAATGTGTCTTAACATGTGCATGCATACACATATACTCACACACAGATCAGGATAAACTTTCATATATTTAGCTTGTTTGGAATTCAGGAGAAAAAAGATAAAAATATATCTCCTATAAGATGAAGATTGAGTTCCAGTTCCAGAAATTAGACCCCTAAACTATAACTATTTCCAAGGGACCCTGCAAGACTGCTGAGAGATTCTTTTCTATACAAAAATATATAATATATAAACTTTAAAGATATTTAGAGGACCTTTAAAAAAGGGACTGCTTATCATGAGCTTGTTAAAAAAATCAAATAAGATTAAAAATCCCAAAACATTTCTCTTCTTTATTCCTACTCAAAATAGTACACTGATTTTTTTTTTCCAAAGGGGTTAACTAATTTAGAGCTTGAAATGTTCATTGGCAGCTTTCCTAGAGGAAGACAGAAGAATTATTTTTATTGGAAAAAAATATTATCTTATCAATTATCCAGAATCCATGCAAGAAATTCTACTATCCTCAGATTGATATACGAACTGAATCAGTATAGTTCTGTGTGAGAAAACACAAATTAGACTTTTTCACATTAATACCTGTTCCATATGTTCGAATACTGCTGGAGTAGCAATAGCAGCAGGTGCCTCTTCAATAATCTTCTGATGCCTACGCTGTACAGAGCAATCACGACCAAACAAAGAGATAGCATTGCCATACTGATCTGCTAATATCTGCACCTCCAGATGACGAGATTGTTTGGCTAGTCTCATCACAAATATAGGAGATCCGGGGACTTCAGCTTGAACCTGTATTAGAAAAGAAAATAAAACAATTTTTTAGTGGTGATCATTTTTTTTCTATCCTGATAAATTGCTTCAGTTTGAAAGGCAGATGCCTAGAAGTGTCAGGGACCACATTAATCAGTAGGGAAACAAAAATGAATAAACTAAAGTTTGTGTCCTCATCTTTTCAAGAGCCTGCATTCTTAGTTATATAATTAACTAGAGGCCTGGTGCACGAATTTGTGCATGGGTGGGGCCCGGAGGACCAGCAGGGGGTGGAGAGGAGGTATTCAGGAGGTTGGCCAGCGGCCCCGCCCCCTATTGGGGTGGGAGGGCCCAATTGGGGGCAGGGCCGCCCAGGGAAGGGACCACAGGCCAGCCCCGCCCCCTGGTCAAACTCCCAGTGGGTCAAAATCCCACATGAGGGGACAATTTACATATTAGCCTTTTATTATATGCAGGGGTGGGCAAACCTTTTTGAGTGCGTGCCAAAACCAGCAAAATCTCTGACTCAAAATTCTTCTGCGTGCCAACCCTAATTTTTTGAGATCATGTTATGCCTACTTGATATCTCTTAAGGTGTACATATGTGAAGAACCTTGAAGAAGTCATAAAATTCATTCGAGTGACAAAAACACAGTATGTGATGATGAAAAATACATTTATTTGTTACTGTATACATGTACACTGATAGTCCGACAGAAAACTTTATGACTCCGTTTGATATTAAATCCATGTCAATGGTCTTTAAGATAATTTGTTATGTAAAATTATTTATCTAAGATGCCCCTATAATGAATTTATCTGAGAAATAAAAAAGTCGATATAAGAAAAAAATTGTAAATGGAAGATTATAAGAGAGGGTTTCGCGTGCCAGCAAAAGTTACTGGCGGGCCATGTTTGGCATGCGTGCCAGGGGTTGCCCACCCCTGTTATATAGGATATTAATTGATAAATATGAAAACATATGAGTGCCCAGTGTATTCAAGGGTAAAGAACAAAATATTTTGAAAACACACACAAAAATTCCACAAAAAGGGCAAAGTACTACCATTAATTCCAAACAGCTAAACATATAACTTGCTCCAGATTAGATGCTCTCTGGTTCACATTATAGAATATACAGTATTGTTGTAGTCAAAGACCTGTCATCTGCAATTTTGAAGCATACTACTGTCACTGGATACAGAATTCTATACTGGCAATTATTTTCTTTCAATATTTTAAAGACATCCCAATATTTTCTGGCTTCTACTATTTCTTCTGAGATGTTTGGTATCAATCTAATCGTTACTCCTTTGAAACTAATCTTTTTTTTCCAGCTGCTTTAAGATTTTTTTTTCATTCTCTCTTTTTAGTGGAATGAAGTGGCAGATTTGCTCAGATAAGCTTAAATGTAGTTTTCTCTGTATTTGTCCTACAGGTCTCATAGTGTTTACCAAATCTGTGCTTAGTATCTTGTAATACTATCAACAATAAAAAATAAAAATAAGATATATATTTTAATTAACATGCTTTTTCTTTTACTTCTAAGAGCAAAAGGCCATTTCTTTAGACTCCATAAGGCACTGAAATACCTATGAAATTGGAATTATTATAGAAGGCATGTAAAGAAAAAGACAATATTCAAATTCTGACATTCAAAATAAGGTAATGTAGCAAAATATCTTTATCACCTTCTTTATTGAGTATATTAAATCGTGGGAGTCCCAGTTCATAGATTTTTTTTCTCTTTAGCCCATGATAAGCAATAAATTTGTTACTGAATGACTTTTTTTTAAAAAATAAAGAAAGAAAAAAAGAAGGAAAAATAAAATGTGGCCAGGGAAAAATAAGAAAAAGTGGAGAGCTAGCAGAGTGGAAAGACCAGAATGTGTCCCAATTTGCCTTTTCGTGACACCTCTTTCTGGGTATTGATAGGAGAAAAAAGAGTGAATCAATTATGTGAGGTTCCTGTGCCCTGGTACAATGGCCATGCAGCACAGGCTAGGATATGGACTGCTGGGCCAGCAGGGTAGAAACTCAGGAACCCACAGTCACTTCAAATTAAAGTCAATCAGAGAGTCTGGGCCTGACCAAGCCCAGAGCATCCCGATCAGGAGTTAACCACACTATATACATTGTAACACCAGAAAAAGAGGAACACAAACATATAGAAAGGCATGGACTCTTCCTTTTCACAGAAAGTTCTATGAGCCACCATACAGGGAAAAGCTATCTGAAAAACTGATGCCTTTTATATAAGAGAGAATAACTCTATTTTGGGGACTTACAAATTCTAGCATGAGATTGTAGGCCCGGTGCACAAAAATTTGTGCACTGGGGGGCGGGGGGTGTCCCCTCAGTCCGGCCTGCGCCCATTTGCAGTCCAGGACCTCTTGTGGGGATGTCCACCTGTCAACTTAAGCCCACTACTTGGGGAATCAGGCCTAAGCTTGCAGTCAGACATCCTTCTGGCAGCCAGGGAGCCCTCGGGGATGTCCGACTAAAGGCTTAGGCCCCCAAGGGAGCAGTGATGAAGAAGCTGGGGTGACAGAGGAGCCACGCTGTCCCGCCCCGCCGCCCTGGGTCGGGTCGCACACGGGATGCCCAGGCGGGTCGGCTGATGGCT
>NW_006285483.1:1225574-1231419 GCF_000327345.1 Myotis davidii
TGAGGAGGAATCTGGGGTGACAGAGGAGCCACGCTGTCCTGCCCCGCCACCCTGGGTCAGGTCACACACGGGACACCTGGGCGGGCCTGTGGATTGCTACTGCCCGGCCCAGGTGCCCCGGATCCAGTCGCACATGGGACGCCCAGGCGGGCCGGCCAATCCCTGCTGCCCTGCCCAGCTGCCCCAGGTTGGGTTGCAAACGGGATGCCCACCGCCCTGGGTCACAGATAGCAGGCCCAGATGGCAGCAGGGCAGGCGGGATGGCGCTGACCTGCCCTGCCTGCAGTATGCAAATTAGCCACCATCTTTGTTGGTGGTTAATTTGCATATCATGCTGATTAGCCAATGGGAGGCGTAGCAAAAGTACGGTCAATTACCATGTTTGTCTATTATTAGATAGGATGTTAATTCAAACAAAAACAACCTGTACTCTACCTGTCTGAAGAGGTTAGGGAAGTCATCTGCATTATTGACTTTTCTGATCCCCTTTCCTCCTCCTCCTTCTGAGGCCTTGATCATTACTGGATACCCAACTTCCTCTGCTGCCTTTCAGAAGAGAAAGATGGAATAAGAATGATATTAGTAGGGAAAAAGAAATTGGCATATTCTCTCTTTAAGAATGCTATTATTTAATAGCCTATATGTAGTAAAATAGAAAGATCCTGAAGATATACTATTAAGTAAAAGAATAGGACAATATTTGTAATTCTCTTGGTTGAACCAAGAGAAATTGCCTTTATGTTTAAGTGTGATTGCATATGCATTCATATACCCACATATTTTTTAATCCTCACCTGAGGATTTTATTAAATTTTAGAGAAAGAGGAAGGGAGAGAAAGAAACATTGATGTGAGAAACGTTCAATCAGCTAAGGCAAAAAGTTAAGTGGGGGGAAAAGTTACCCAAAGGTTCAAAATAAACAAGTCATTCCTTTATCAAGACATTCCAATCTTTTAGGTTTCGTATAGCAATATCTAAACAGTGTGTCACCAGAAAAAAACACCATTTCAAATTTTAATTTGTGTCCCTAGATTAAGCATGAAAATCTTTCAATCACAGTCTCATCTTTTCTAAAATCCACTTAACTTTATTCACTTCTATTCTTATAAACAGTTAGTTTGATGAACTCAATCACTGAGTTACAAGGTTATGAGTGATCAAAGAGACAACCACAACTACAGAAAAGAGATAAAGGGTAGGATACCCCACATAATGTCAGTACGTAAGAAGGTACCTTTAAAAATATATGCTCTAGGCACAGGTCATACATTTTAAATATGTTAGAAGAATCTTAATGCCATGAGGAAAACATTTATATACAATATTAAGAAAAAAACAAGCACTATTAAAATATATACAGCAAGACTTAATTTTATCAATCATTATGAAAATTTATTAATGAATATTATCATTATGAATCTATGAATAAAAAATGGCTTGAAGAAAATAGTGGTGGTTTTATCATCTTTTATCTGGCTTTTCAAATTTTCTACCAGATAATTTTGTATTTATAATTATCACCAAAAAGAAAAAAGAATTTTAATTGATAAGCACACTAGCCAACTCTTTTGCACATCCACTCTTTTTGCAAATTACAGCAAACGGAATATAGCATTTGCAATTAAATTATAAATACTAATTCTTATTAAGGACATTACAGGATGCTTAATTTAAAATGTAAACAATACAGTAAAATTAGCTGAGCATTCAGTGTTCCTCTTGAATTTATAACATATAAGTCAAACATAGTAGTATGTTTTTCTAAAATACCCTCTTTCTTCATTACCTAGAGGCATACCTGACATTTCCAACTAGTTAAAAAGTGAAAGGGCAACAAACTGGAGAAAACTATAGAGGAAAGAAAGATTATGTTCAAGAAAGAATCTCCTTTTGCTTGAATTCATGTTTCTACATGGATGGACAATAATCACAGAGTAACACTTTTAAGCCTCTCTTGGTTCACTCCCTCACACCTCCCCAAGAGAAAAAGAGTAAATTTACCTGATTGGTCAGTTTGGAGAGAGGAATTGAGCATGCATAGCTCAGCCTCTTTCCCCTTTGGGATCAGTCCACTGCTCAGAACATATATTCTTTGTCAGCTCTGAGTCATACAAGCTGAATGGTAAAAGCTATGTTGTTGTAGAGGGAAGTCTGTGGTACCACCAGTAACTAGTGAGTGACTGTTTAACTGACATTCAACTTACAAATCTGATTGTTGCTACATACTTAAGCCACTTTCACCAACATCTCTCTATTCTTAATATAATAAAGAGCTAATATGCTAATTAGACCAGAAGGCAGAACAACCTTCCAGAATGACCTTCTGGAACAACAGTGGGCAGGGCCGTGGGGTTATGGGGCCGCAGGGCCACAAGGCAGCCGGGACTGTGAGGGCTGAGCCTCTTGCACAAATTTTGTGCATCGGGCCTCTAGTTCTTAATAAAGCTGACATGTTGATCTCTATCTGCCTGGCTTCTTGGTTCTGAACTCAAGCAGGGACAGAAGTGTATTATTGCCCCTCCTCTCCCACACACACACTAACTGATCTGACCACCTAAGAAGTGTTCCAAGTGAGAGAATTGCTTCAAAACTAATTTAGGTTGTTTTTTGTTATATGTAGGTCTCTTCTTCACTCTATAAACTATACCTTCTGATCTTACAAACCTAATGCCATCATGAGTCTATATCATGAACCAGGCTCCAGATCACGATATTTCTGATATAATTGGTCAGTTGAAATACATCACTTCCTAGAGTTAAAAACCTACCTTTAGCCCATCATCTACATCCTTCACATAGCCTTTTTCATAGAGTTCTTGGGGAACATTTAAGATACGTTTTGAAAAATCATTTTCTTGCCAGTCCACATGAAGACCTGCAATAACAACAGTGACTTTATGTAGCTATAAGAACTTCTGTTCTTGTCAATTTCCTGTTATACCTTCTTTAAAATGATCTCACATTGGGGGTAGATGGGAGATAGAAGGATGCCAAAAAACCCTGATCAGTCCTTGAGTTAACGGTATTTACCTATAGCAGGACCTGGCAACTTGGGTTTCCAGTGTAAGCAGGATCTTACACTGGAAAAATCCAGGAGAGCTAACAGGAAGCAACGTATAAAAATACAAGGACATACAAGGAAAAAGAAAGAAAAAAAGCATGTCAGGCTTCTCACAGCAATGCAGCAGGCAAAATACCTTCGATTTGTGTGTTCAGGCCTGCTCCAGGGCCAGAGGTCTGGGAAATAATTCAATCTTTATGAGCCCTTAGAAATGGAAATGGCAGTTTTATTGGCCTCAGCAGAGTCATGATTCCATGCTCCCTGAATGTCCCTGTACTTAGCCACAAGGGGAATGCTATAGCTTCTCCATTCAAACAAGAACAAATTCAACATTTTATTTTAAACTGTTTGACCCAGTAGGTCTGGAGAGGATATTGCAATCCCCTGGAAAGCTAGAGTAACAAGAGTTCAAATCTGTTCAGCCTCAAGACAATGGTCACTCCCATTTGGAAGAGATTTTAGTGTATATCTGCCCCCTGTGCTTGAGTACTAAAAAAGGGGAAGTTCATATTCTTATTAGCTATTATAATTCACACTAGAGGCCCAGAGCATGAAAATTCATGCACTGGAGGCAGGGGTCCCTCAGCCCAACCTGCCCCCTCTTCACAGTCCGGGAGCCCTCAGGGGCGGGAGGCAACCCGGCCATCAGGGGAAGGTGACGCCCCCATCACACCTCTGCTGCTGACACCGCCAGCAGCGCAAGCCTCAACCAGCCCTGGTTACCTGAGCCTCAGGCAGCCCTGGGCGGGGGGCAGCCAACATCCAAGGCTTGCCTGGACCTCAGGCCGGTCCTGGGTGGCTGAGGGGGGGGTCTTGCCACACTGTGTGCCTGCCGCCCCCTCCCCACATCCTCCTCCTCCAGGCTGGGCTGAAAGGACTTTGGGATTCTGGCGGCAGGAGCAAGGAGCGCACTGTGGGCCTGCCACCCCCGGCGGGGCTGAAAGAACTGGGGGACTCTGTGGCGGTGCCCATAGCCACAAGATGGCTATGGGCACCGCCATCTTTGGGATGGTGTGATGGTCAATTTGCATATTCCATCTTTATTAGGTAGGATGGCACTCTTTGAGAAATTTGTCAAGAATAAATCCTTGCCGAAACCGGTTTGGCTCAGTGGATAGAGCATCAGCCTATGGACTGAAGGGTCCCAGGTTCAATTGTGGTCAAGGGCACATGCCAGGGTTGCGGGCTCAATCCCCAATAGGGGGTGTGCAGAAGGCAGCCAATCAATGATTCTCTCTCATCAATGATGTTTCTATCTCTCTCTCCCTCTCCCTTCCTCTCTGAAATCAATAAAAATATTTTAAAAAAAAATCATTTTTAGAAAAATTTTATCCTTCTACATGCCTGGAAGAAAAGTTGACTATTGACCTCATTTTCTATATCAAAGGCAACTGAGGGGTTAAATGGTATTAAACAGGAAAAGCAAATCATCAATACATTGTGGGCTGACATAAAAAACAAAACAAAAAAAAAACCTACTGGCAGGCAAATATTTGAGAGGTGGGTTTGAGTGTTTGTAGTGATCCAGGTCACTTCCCAGGCCAGTTCAAAGGCCTAATTCTGCCTACAAAGTCCATCTCTGTGAAATATTCTAGCCTACCCAGAGATTATCTGAATCCACAGAACTATGAGTTTTCCCAGAGTTTCTCCAAATTAAATCCCAAGATTGCTCAAATACTAGTTTAGCATCTAGTATACCTGATACAAAATTTATATTCCTAAGACATGATAAAATCACAGGTGTATTAATTAAGCGTGGAGATACAAGATACCATTATCAACCTGGATTCTATTTATCAAGTATCCCAACATTTCAAATAAACTTAAGCCCCAAGCCACAGTCCCAAATATCCTATGAATGAGCTTTTTTGCACTTCAAGACACAAACAAGAAAGTTTCTTACCACTGCCACTCCAGGGAAGTGTTGGGATACCTGCAGTTTGTGCCACTATGGAAGATGCAATCTTATCCCCCAAAGCCCACATGGCCTGGCTTGGAGGACCTAAAAAATAAAACAAGAAAAGAGCTTCACTATAACATTTTGGCCTCATTTCTATCACATATATGTCTTCTATGTAATTATTTTTGTATTTTTCTTGTCTCCCCTACATATCATGGAGATCATAAACTTAATTAAGGGGATTACTATGTTTTAACGCATCTTTGTACACTTTATAGACCTTGATGCAGTAAGCTTTTAATACACAATGAGAGCTCCATATACTAAATTCCTGACGAATCTAACACTCATTTTATTATCCTTTATTATTCAACTTTATCAGATTAATAAAGTCTTTTTTTTTAAAACAATATCCCACTTTAAGTTTTGGTGTTCAAGTCTGAAATATATATATTATCCCTTCCTTGGTCTTAGGATAACCAAAAAAGGACGATTTAACTTTAATAGGGTTTACAAAACATAGTCATCATTGTGGAATGTCTCTGAGACAGAGAAATACTTTGAGCCATATAACCTCTATTTCTCTCTCTGCCATAGGCGAGCAGAAAAGACAGAAGACAGAGCTCTCAGGAATCTACACTAATAAAAGAGAAAAATGGTAATTGGCGTATGACACTACCCTTTTCATTGGCTAATCAGGGCTATATGCAAATTAACTGCCAATTAAGATTGGCAGTTAACTGCCAACAAGATGGCAGTTAATTTGCATATGTAGGCACAATGCAGGGAGGCCAAAGGGAAAGCAGGAAGAAGCCCCCTGCCACTGACAGTAATCAGAAACCCAGGGGGGAGCTAAGAGCTGGGGGGCAGGGCAAAGGAGGCCC
>NW_006285483.1:1232693-1242106 GCF_000327345.1 Myotis davidii
ATATATAAATAAAAAACCCTACTATGCAAATAGACCAAATGGCAGAATAACCAAACAACCGGTTGCTATGAGGTGCACTGACATCCAGGGGGCACGCGCGGAACATAGCAGGTGTCGGCTGCGGCGGGATGGTGGAGCAGATGAGCGGGGATGCCAGACCAAGGTGGGGTGCCGGTCGCTGTCATCGGGGCAAGCCTATGGTGGTTACTGAAAATTCTTTGCTCCTGCACACTACACTCCCATCCGACACTCGAACCCACTGCTGGCGCCGGAGCCTACCACTCACACCCACTGCCAGAGCCTGGTGCTGGCCCCGATCACTTGGCGCCCTCAGTGGGTACGAGCAGTGGCTGCCTGATCACCTCCCCCTGCTCCTGAGGGACAATTGGGGCCAGCAGCCACCTCTCCCGCCTGCTGCTGGTGACAGCCCCGCTTATACCTGCAGCCGGTGCTGGAGCCGCAGCTTGCACCAGCCCCACTTGCACCTGCTGCTGGCGCCGGCCCCAATTGCTCTGTGCCGTTAGCGATGGGAGCAGGCTGGCCCCATCAGCATGTGGGAGTGGGAGTGGCGGGAGCAAGGCTGCCGGCAGACAGGGGACTGGGGGCCGCAGCAGGAGGTGCCAGGCGGGGGTGGGAAGGATGGGCCAAGACCCGCCCCTGTGTCCACCACAGCCTTGTGGCCCACAGTTCCTTTCAAGGTGCACTGGGCCCCTTGAATCTATATGCTTAAATGTGAAGGGGCTGATTCATATTTAAGGATACAATGCTAGGTTATCCTTAAGTATTCAATTATCTTTGCTATATAAAAATACGTTTTCCGTGTCTTTTCTTAGGTTAATGGCAACATTCTTAAAACCAGGGTTTTGGAAATCAGAGCCTCCTCCACATCTCATGGAAAAGAACCTAGGGACAGAAAACAAACCAAGATACGGAGACATAAGCAGGGTATAAGAAGCGAAGAAGGGAAAACAAAGTAATAAAGAGGTTACTCTCAGAGTTGCTGACTGATGAAAAATAAGAGAGTGCTGAACAGAAAAGCAGAATATAGAGTAGAATATGGGCAAAACTGACAGAGAGGAACAGAAAGACGGAAACAGTATGTCAGAAAGATTTACCCATGAAGGCGATGCCATTTTTCAAAAGAAGTTCTGGGAGCTTGGGATTCTCAGAAGCATGACCCCAGCCAGCCCATACTGCCTACAAGAGAATACAATATGGTTCATTCTTAAAATTCATATTAAAAGAAAGAAAAACATAACTGTATTATCCTCTACTAAGATTGGGCCCTACTCCATGAGGTACAATATCTCCACAGCAGTCTAATACTTAATTCAGCTTCTATGCTTAATTCTTGGCAAACTTCTTACAGAAAAATAAGCAGTCCATTGTGGTAAAACCTCTGAATAAGTCAAGTCTAAGTTGAAATTGATATTAAGATCCAGCTAGTCTTGTTGCTCTTTAGGAAATTCAATTCAAAGCCTTTCAACTAGACTCTATAGAGGCTTTTCTAGACTCTATAGAAATATTAGTTCTCCTTCACAGATTCAATTACTTTGGCCACACAACTCAACCTTTATATCTAGTGGTTATAATGCCCTATAAATCATGAGCTTTTTTTTCTTTTTGGGCTTTAAAACACTTACCCTAAACTTCTTCATACAAGTGATAGGGAAGGAATGAGCTACTTCTACACCATCATATTCTGAGCTAAGAATATTTCAGTGGAAATACAGGATCATATTCTGGGATAAGAATATTCCATTGGAAATGGTTTGAACATGAAATGGATAGAATAAATAATCTCGGCGGGGGGGGGGACCCTTACAAAACTCCTGTTTGTAGTCTGTTTACTTAGACTAAGTGCATCTTTCCACCTTTCCCTTCCTTGTTGGTTATATTTCACATGAAGGCATTTATAAATTTTCAACAAAGATGCATTCTATAAAATTAAAAGTTCTGCCGAAACTGGTTTGGCTCAGTGGCTAGAGCGTCGGCCTGCGGACTGAAAGGTCCCAGGTTCGATTCCGGTCAAGGGCCAGTACCTGGTTTGCGGGCACATCCCCAGTGGGGAGTGTGCAGGAGGAGGCTGATCGATGTTTTTAACTCTCTATCTCTCTCCCTTCCTCTCGGTAAAAAAATCAATAAAAATATATTTTAAAAAAAATTAAAAGTTCTTTTTTGGACATTCCTTTGTGCCTAACTGTAAAATCACTAAATCTGTTGTTATTGTTTTCTGTGACCACTTACAGATTTTGTGTTTATCAAAACAGTGAAACATCGTAAACCATAATATGCAATAGTTTTCTTTGGCAATTGTAAATATTAGTTCATATGTGAACTATAGTGCTGAATCTGAATAATATCTTTAAAGTGGAAACATTTTTCCCTTTATTTCAACTTAAAATTTCAAATACAACTGACATACAATATTGTATTAGTTTCAGATGATTATATATTTATATAACTTCTGAAGTGATCAACTTGTAAATCTAGTACCTACTTGACAACATAGTTATTACAATATTATTGACTATTGACTATATTCCCCATTGCTGTACTTTATATCCCCATGACTGTTTTTATAATTGGCAATTTGTACGTCTTAATCCCTTCTTTTTCACCAATGTGCCAACACCCATCCCATCTGGCAATCATCAAAATGTTCTCTATATTTGTGAGTTTGTTTCAGTTATATTTGGTAATTATCTTTCTCTGTCTTACTTATTTACTTAGCATAATGCCCTCTTATTCTATCTATGTTGTCACAAATTTCAAGATTTCACTCTTTTTATGGCTGAGTAATATTCCATTGTATACATGCACCACTTCTTTATCCATTCATCTATTGATGGACAATCAGGTTGCTTCCATATCTTGACTATTGTAAATAATGCTGCAATGAACACATAAATTTGGCTTTAAAGGATACATTGGCATCTCTTACTTGAACTGGGATCCTTTTAGCAATATCAAGAATGAGTTCAACATTTGCATAGTTGTTGTTGTTTGGTCCCCCTGGCACTGGTACATAGTGATCTGCCATCTTAATGTACTCTGAAAATGTAAGCAAATTAATAGAGAATACATGCTTTAGTTTCTGAAATATTACACAGAGCAAGACTATGTAAAGGACCATCATAAGTAACCATAGAACAAACTGCATTAATGGGGTAATTTCCAGGACCATTTATTTGAAGGCTCTGACTTTATTAAGTCACTAATATGCACTAATCTCATATTTAGGAAGCTCTTACACTAAAACAGCAGTTCTCAAACATTTCACTATGTGACCTTTCTGGAAAGGTCTTCATGACCCCTATATCAAAAATAATGTGTCTGTGACTTAGAGGCCCATGTATAATTATTCTATTATGGGAAAAAGTCCTAGTCTTAACACCCTTTATCTTTACCTTGTACTATATTCTGAGAAAGCCCTTTTCTTGATGTAGAGCTAAGACAGAATGGGGACAGAGGGGAGAGTCTGGAGGGTTTGTAGACTGGCTAAACAGGAAAGGGTAGATACAGGAGTCTCCTAGGTGTTTAAAAAGGGTTTATCTGGAATGTTAGCAATAACAGATATTTGAAAGACACTTTAAAAAGAAACTTCTTTACCTCACATTACTTGTTTTGCTCAGTATTCCCATTTAAATTTGTCACCTGATGTCTCTCTCTTCCTATTCTGGCAACAACTGTAGCAGAGAAGCTACAATGTGTAGGACTGCACTAATAAGCACTTTACATATATATTTCATTTAAGTCAACATATGATAGGTAATATAACACCCAGTTTATAGGAAATTATGGTCTGGAGTAGTTAAATAACTTGCTCAAGGTCCATTTCCAACATATGTATTAACTTTTCTTATATCTTGTTCTTAACTTTTAAAGGCTTTAAGTCCTTTTAAAAAAAATTCTTACCCAGCCAGTGTGGCTAAATGGTTGAGTGTCAACCCCTGAACTAGGAGGTCACAGTTTGATTCCAAGTCAGGGCACATGCCCAGATTGTGGGCTCAATCCCCAGTAGGGGGCATGCAGGAGGCAGCCAGTCAATGATCTCCCATAATTGCTGTTTCCATCTCTCTCTCCCTCTCTCTTCCTCTCTGAAATCAATAAAAATATATTTTAAAAAATACTAATTCCTTAATTTAATACCACTGATATTATAATCCTTTCTAGAGTTCTATTTCTTAAATAACTTTTAAAGAAAGCAAAAAATCATATAAACTCTAAGTAAAAAAGGTTGGCAAAAGCAGGAACATAAATAGAAATAAAAACACCCCAAAATTTCACTCCCACAGATAACTAGTATTATTGTTTTGGTATTATATCTTTTTTTTTTTGACTATACACAATGTACTTTTTTCCTATTATTATATCACACTATCAATCTCCTTATGGCCAATGTTCTTCTTGGAAATTGTGATGAACAGACATTTAAGTGTCTGCCGCTATGATCCCAGTCTCCAGGTATTCATGTTTTAAGTAATCCACTCTCCTTGGGTGTGACTTGCTTCTGGCCAAGAAAATATGGTAAATATGAGATGTCATTTCCACAATAATATTACATATGAATGTAACCAAATCTAATACTCTCCCTTGCTGGCTTTGAGGTAGAAGCCACGTGACAAGGAGCTGAGAGTAGCCTCTAGCCAATAACCAGCTAACCATTGAGGCCCCAAGTGTGGGAACCCACAGAAAACTGAATGCTGCCAACAACCATGTGAGCTTGAAAGCAGATCCATCCAAAGTTGAGCGTCAGGTGAAACTGCAACCCCAACTGACAACTGACTGCAGCTTTGAGGCAGAAGACCCAGCTCAGCTGTACCCTGACCTTCAGAAACTGTGAGATAATAAATGTCAGTTGTTTTAAGCTGCTGAGTTTGTGGTAATATTGTTACACAACAATAGATAAATAATACAGCAATTTAACAGAATGCATTCTCAGACCAATTAATGCTATTTTTTAATGGCTGCATGATATTTCATAGAACTAGTGTAGCACATTTTACTTAACTAATCCACTGATGGTGAACACTTAAGTTACTCCAAGTTTCTGATTATTTTAATAATGACTATCCTTATACAAATATATTTGCCCATATTACTGATTTTTGTTCCTCAGAATAAATAAAAGAAAATACAATTTCTTGGTCAAAAGATATGCATACTTTTGTTCTTGTGTTCTTGCTCCAATCCTCTCCCACCTCCTCTAGGTCTCTTGTAGACTTGTACCCCCTCCCTCTTTGATTTCTTCTTCTTAGACTATAAATATTCCCAAGTCTCTTTCAATTCAGAAAAATTTAAATCCTTCCTTGACCCTGAATTTCTCTTTAGTTTCTGCCTTTTCTTCCTCCGTTCTCATTCAAATTCTTAAAAAACGTGTCTACATTGGCTATCTCCATGTCACTTCCCGTTCATTACTTAAAATTCTATATTAGTTTGCATACTCATATTGTTCTACTAAAACTATTCTTGCAAATATCAATGGTTTCATAATTGCTGGACAGATTTCTCTTCCTACTTTATTGAACTGCTGAAACATTTGACCCTTCTTAATGAAATTCTTTCTTTTTGCTTTTCTCTTCTGCTTCTCCCATCTCTCTGATCATTTCTTCTCAGTATTGTTTATGGACCTACCTTCCTGCACCTATCCTATATCCCACCCTTCCATAAAGTTTCATCCTTAGCCCTCTTCTCTTTATTTTCTATCTGTTCTTTCAGGGAGTAGTGGTAACTAATAATGTAAACTCTTAATCTCTGGCTGTTATTATTTCTAAGTTTTAGAAGGATATATTCCATTTATTGTAGAATTTATAGAGTCTACTTGTACCACAAGTACTCCAAACCTAATTCTGTCCCCCAAAAAAACCTTACTCTTGCTCTAACTGGTTCGGCTCAGTGGATAGAGCGTTGGCCTGCGGAATGAAGGATCCCAGGTTCGATTCCGGTCAAGGGCATATACCTTGGTTGTGGGCACATCCCCAGTGGGGTGTGTGCAGGAGGCAGCTGATTGATATTTCTCTCTAATCGATGTTTCTAACTCTCTATCCCTCTCACTTCCTCTCTGTGAAAAATCAATAAAACATATTAAAACAAAACAAAACACTTTACTCTTCTTGCTACATCATCTATTATTTTGCCCTACTTGATGGTACTAGTACCTGCCTAGTCAACCAAATTAGAAATCCAACAATCATTAACTCTTCATTCAACCACCAAATCTTGTCAATTTTGCCTCCTAAAGCTCTGTAAACCATCCTGTTCTTTCCTAGTCTCAGCCTTGTCATATCCTTTAGTATTGCCTTCCACAAACGGATCTTCCAGATGATTCCTGAATCATCTAATTATTCATGTTTTTAAAACTGTATCTATCTTTTAGAGATACATATTAAAATATTTACACAAAATCATGTCTAGGATTTGCTTCAAAGATTGTGTGGAAGAGGGAGAAGGTGAAAGTATAGATGAAACAAGACTGGCTGTTGATAATTATTGATGCCAGATGACAGACAGATGGAAAGGGGTTCATTATACTCTTCTACTTTTGAATCATCAAAAACAACTAATCTATTTAAATACACATTCTTTAATGTTCCACACACACACTCATCCCTAAAAAGATAAAGTCTATGCCCTTGATGATGAAAAACAAGACCCTTCTTGACAAATACTAGATCACATTTTGTAATTTAACAAGCCACCTATAATTTCCAGAAAATGACTGTGTCACACCTTCAAACATTTGCCTATACCAGCCGTGGGCAAACTATGGCCCGCGGGCTGGATCTGGCCCGTTTGAAATGAATAAAACCATTTAAAAAAAAGACCGTGCCCTTTTATGTAATGATGTTTACTTTGAATTTATATTAGTTCACACAAACACTCCATCCATGCTTTTGTTCCGGCCCTCCGGTCCAGTTTAAGAACCCATTGTGGCCCTCGAGTCAAAAAGTTTGCCCACCCCTGGCCTATACTGTTCTTTCATCCTGAAACACTTTTGTCTTCCCCCTAATTGCTTCATTAATTCTTACTCAATTTTGGATAGGCATAACCTCTTCAGAAAGCTTTATCTTAACCCTGCCCCCAAGAGCATGGGGCAGAGTTAAGATATCTCATTTCTATGTTCTCATAATACATTATGCATATTTATATTATAGCACTGACCTCAAAGTACTGAAATTATTTGTTTCCTAGAGCCAGATCACATCTTATCCAACTGTAGGTCCCTATGTTTACTGAGTACAAATAAATGAATTAATGGGAGCACTAGGTAGAACTAGATAAAGGAAAAGAAATAATGCAAGGTAATTGACACTTATGATAGACAATCTCATCTTTACTGTGAACTAGACATTATGATCCTTCTTTTATAGTTTTAAAAATTGTGGCTCAGTGATGTTAAAGGGTCAATCTAAATGTTTTCACATAACATCAGATTTCCAATAAATTGGTGCCTTCTCTGTTTCTAAATAAGGTATATAATACCCCTTACTCCGTAGGCATAGCCTTAACATCATTGTCTCAATATATAGAGAACATATACAAAACAAAATGGTTTTTAAAAGTTAGCTATTTAAAAAGCTGTTATCTGTGAGTACTCTAACTTTGAGATTATGCTTTAGTGATGAAAAGCATGGAGAGGAAAGCCACAACCTCTCAGCTATCCCAACATCTTTCAGCTGGAGGACTTACTAAGTAGAGAGAATGTGCAGAAGAGCTTGCAGAGTGAAAACAACTTGGGTCCCAAGAGGGCTCTCCCTCAGAAGAAAGGGAAAAAATTCACTGTGGCTCATAAGGGAAATAGTATTTCCTTCCGAACCTTTCCTCTTACACATGTTAAAGTATGTGGCTTAGCAAATACTTGACACTGAAAAGGCATACACCTGAAAACCCAAATCAACACTTTCATTCAATTTCTACCTATTTTTACCTAGAACACAAGGGTCCGTGTTGAGGTTAAATATAGCACAATCACTTGTATACGCTAATTAATAACACTCTTTAAAAGATAGATCGTTCGGTTTGAGACTCCCCCTAAGTTACTATTCTCCTACTTATAGGCTGTGCTACTCACCCCATAACAAAGAAACAGAATTTCCGGAGGATGAGGCCCAGAAATCAGGATTTTAAAAAGATTCCCAGGTGATTCTAATGTGCAGCCAAGGCTGAGAACCACTGCTCTAGAGTGATGCTTTCTTAATGCAAATAACTCACCTGCATTGGCTTTAAGGTCTTCAGGCGTGACCATGACAACAAATCGGATTGCACGTTCATTTCGAAACATCTCGTAGGACCACCGACGAATAGACCGCATGCATTTCACTGCTGCAATGCCATTGTTGGCAATAAGAACCTGGGAGAGTTAGGGGATGGGAATTGGAGAGAAAAATAGAAAAAGCAAGCAATGATGGAGAGAAAGAGGTGAGACAATTTTTGTAGATCTATCTTATTCTGAAAAGGCAGATTTTCAATAGGAATTTCTATTCCTGGTCTAGGTAGTTAAGAACTAGCTCCCACATGACCAAGGGATATTTTATAATGTTAGCTAAGGAAATACTTCAATATGTGCCTGACTCAACCTTATTCCTTTCTAGCTTTCTTCTTTTAAAAATCCTCACCCAAGAATATGCTTTTTATTATTATTATTATTGATTTTTAGAGAGAGAGGATGGTTAGGGAAACATCGATGTGAAAAAAAAACATCAATCAGTTGCCGCCTGTATGCACCCTGACTGGGGATTGACAACCCCACAACATGGGCATGTGCCCTGACAAGGAATTGAACTGGTGACCCTTCAGTGCACAGGATGAAACTCAACCAATTGAGCCACCTGGTCAATGCATAACTTCATTTCTCTTTTTTTTTTAAACCCTCACCTGAGGATATTTTTTCTATTGATTTTTAGAGAGAGTGGAAGGGAGGGAGGGAGATTAGAAGAAAAGGAGGGTGGAAGGGGGACAGACAGCAAGAGAAAAACATCAACCCAGGTATATGCCCTTGACCGGGAATAGAACCTGGTGCCCTTCAGTACACAGGCTGACACTCTAACCACTGACCCATGGCTAGGCCCATGATTTCATTTCTTGAAGGAAAAAAAAATCACAATTACTCAAATCTTGTGAGTCTGTGAAATTTTATTAAACCAATTACTAGGGGAAAGAAACTTAAGAGAGATGGTGTATTATAAATAAGGATGGAGGAAAACCAAACAGTGAGTGTCACGCACTATTTTTTGTTGTAGTAAAATAAGGCAGAGGACCCTGAACATGTCTAAGAACCTGGAACCAGCCGAAACCGGTTTGGCTCAGTGGATAGAGTGTCGGCCTGCGGACTCAAGGGTCCCAGGTTCGATTCCGGCCGAGGGCACATTCCCGGATTGTGTGCTTGATCCCCAGTTTCCTGCCTCCAAGCA
>NW_006285483.1:1242157-1252975 GCF_000327345.1 Myotis davidii
AAAAATGAGCTAAAAATAAACAGCATTTAAAAAAAAAAAAAAAGAACCTGGAACCAACCACCACCTCTCTCCAAAATGCCGAACCCCAAATGCCTTAGAACTATAGAGCCTGCCTCAGAATGGTCACAAGAAAAAGAGAAGAATCAAGGATCCTGAGACTTCTCTGTAACAAACCTTTCATTACCCGTCTTGCAATCATGCCTCCAAGGATAACACAGTCTAGGAGACATATAATCTATCTTTATTGGAAGACTAACAGAAGGACACCGCTGAAGCAATAGTTTTAGGAGTGGGAATGTAGGTCCCCATCCTTTAATCATTTAATCACTATAAACTATTCCAACCAAATCATTCTCTCAGCTCTGACATGATTTAGATAAAAGTGACACAAAGTTAATATTTAAAAATACATGTAATCTCTAAGTATTTCACGTGGTGTGTCCCCTCTAAACATCTCCAATACGTGGTGGAAGCCATTCAGTCAGTGTATCAAACTGTTTAAACTTTCTCTTCTGAAAGTCTCTACTTCCCTAGCTCCAAATCCAATGCTATGACATTATCTCCTCACCACCACCCCACAAGTTAACTGATTTCTCCTAGCCTCTCAGATCAGTGCAGCCCAACCCTGTAAAATCACAAGATCTTTTAAAAAGAACTTGATGAGCACTGCTTCCACATCGTATTAGCTGTGACTAAATTATCAGTGGTTAATACATATTACAGAAAATTATTTAATAGGATGCTAGGGAGGTAGAAAGGATAACTTCACGTGAAGAGACAAGGTCTCTGAAAGTCTAAATTATCAGTTTTGAGCAAATCTAGACAACAAATCTAGGCATTAAATCTCATATACTTTGGAAAAGTACGTTAGCAGGTTACAACTTACCTTCTCAATCACTTTATTCCCTCCAAAGCGAGTAACAAATTCTGCCGGAGAAGCTACAGTGAAATCTCGCTGTGAGTCTATTTTCTTTCGGTCTCGACCTTGCTTTACTAGATGCAAGCCAGACATGCTGGGCCTATAAAAATAAAGAAGCCATGAACGTCTGTCAATAGGATTTCTTCACACACCATCTATCTCCCATGGAGACCTGCTTTTCACTTCTTACAACAGTACCTCCAACTATACCCTTGTGAAGACTGCATACTGGGAGACCACATATTTTTTAAATGGAGGAAAAAATGGTCTTTGCTTGTGGAAATCTAAGCAAAAAATAACTGTTCCTGAATAATAAAAAAATAATATTAAGGTTTACCAACAGTGCCATCACATAGAGATAGGCAATGGTTGGAATGAAATGAAATGGTAGAAATAGCAGACTCAACTGTTAAAACTAAAAATACAATTAGCAAGGCTGTTTCTGGATCATGATTCTGGCATACAGATGACCTTGACCTCTGTATCTCTACCCTCCATCTTTCTTATGAGCTTTACCTCCATATTTTTAATTGCCTACTAAATGTTTTACTGGTGTACCCATATATGTTTCAAAATCAAATTCTTTACAAGGCAGCATAACATTCCATATTTCATTGATTTTAAGATGTTCCTCTTTTAAAAAAAAAATCTCTGAAATTGATATGTATCTTACAACCAATTGTATGATTTATTTAGTTGACAGTATTTATCTCCTCAGTGGTGCCTGTAACAATTAATGGTGTTTTAGATTAGATAAAATATAGTTGTTGAAACTGCACAGACCTGGTTTTAAATTCCAGATCTGTCCGCTTAATAGCTCCAATGAGTTTTAGCAAATAATTTAACCTTGCTCAGCTTCAGTTTTCTCTTTATAAAATATGCATAGTATTTACAGTTCCAGTTATTTACCTATTGTCCCTCAGCTCCAAGTCCACTCTTTTGTGCTCTGCTCTGTGAAAATAGGGCTAAGCCTCTGCAAAATTGTTCAATTCTGCCAATGGGAAGACAGAGGGATAAAAAAGAGACTTCTTTTGTGTTTTCCAGCTATTACCAGCATTGCTCCATAGTAACAGAAAGTAAACTCTAGCTTCTAGCATCTTTTGACATTCCTGGGAAAGCCTTGATGTATACTCTTAGAGGTACCAGGAGCAGGAGGTTGTGGTTCCTGATAGTCAATACTGCCTTGCCATACTTACTCATCCTCTGGGGTACGCTGCCTGGGCCTATCAATCACCCGTCAGGCCAGGTCTTCTCCTCAGGGATCTGAGCACCAGCTACTCAAAGCTTACTTTTAGTCGTCTAAGCACCAGCCCCCAAGGGCCCTCCTCCAAGCTCCTAATTCTTCCTTTATGACCTCCCAGGTCTATGGGTGGTACCTGCTTTCTATAGGTATTAACTCTGGGTTACTTCAGTATCCCTTTTTCGTTCTTTTATTCTTCTAATACCCAAGTAACCAATTCTCATTAATGAATGTCGTCTTTATTATAATACCTAATGCAGTTTCTCTTTCCTTGACTGGACATTGATAGACCCTCTGAATGGGTGTTTTGAGGATTAAATGAGATAATAGATATAAATAAGGTCCTTTATACACTGTTTAATAGACAGATATTTTCTTCTATTCCTATTTTTCCTTCCTTTCTCCCATACTCCAACCTTGACATTGTAGTAATTTAACTTTTCAAAATAAAAGAGTATGATTAAAATTGCCCAACAAAGAAAATACCAGGTCCAGATGATTTTCAAAGACAAGTTCCATCTAATTTTCAAGGGCAGTAGTCTACCAAACTTCCAGACAAAAGAAAAAGATGTAAAACTCTCCAGCTACAATAATACTGATACCAAACCAAGACAAAGATGTTACATGAAGATAAAAGTCTAGGTTCATTTTATTCCTGACTACAAATGCAAAATTCCTAAACAAAATATAATAGTAGGGTATTAGTGCAAGGATGGGCAAATATTAGTAAAAAAAATATGTTCCTCCATAACCAGCTTGAGTTTGTCCCAGGTATGCAAAGATGGCTTAATTTTAGAAAACCCATAAATGTAAAAAACTATGTTAGATTTCCTAACAAGTACAGTAAAATGAAAAAAAATAGAGGCATTAAAATTGAAAAGAAGGAACTGTCATTATTTTAGAATATGGTAATTTACATAGAAAACAATATTCTGCAATAGAATAGTTGACATTCCTGGGATGTCCACTGATGCATTCTCTTAGCAGTACCAGGAGCGGCAGGTTTTCCAGCCATTACCAGCATAGACCTTAGTCAAGTGTCTTGATATATGATTAACACACAAGAAGTCCAAATATATACAGTTGACTACATACAGATTATAAAATTAAAAACAGATCATAAAGCTAAAAACAACTAAAATACACATACTCTTCAGAAATATGTATAGATACAATAAGACAATATAAACAGAAAGATAAAAGACATGTGATTAAGAAAATTGATTATCTGGGTAGGGGAGGCAGGGAGAAGGGTTGAGGAGAGATTATATAATTAAATGTAGGTGATGGCCAAGGACCCGCCTTTCTTTTAAAAATTAAACAAAAGAATGTGGTGGGTTTCAAATCCTTCCTACATTATTAAAAACAAACAAACAGCTAACCAAATAAATAAATAATAGAGGGCCACACATGGAATAATATGTCATGAATCAATGATTATATAATTCTATACACCTAAAGTTAAACACACGCACACTCCTCAAAGGTCAACTTTCACTTATTTAGGGAAGGAGTGAAGAAATAGAGAAGATATAAACCTAGAACTAATAAGGAGCTGCTTGAGTATAACACAAAAAGGGAAGCAAAGTCTATATTGATAAAAAAGTGGGAAAGGAATTGGTTATAAGATTTAATCAATAGTTTAGAAATAAAATGAATCTCATAATCTTCACCTCTCATCTACTTTTTTGTGGGACACTATTATAGAATGTTGTCTTGTAAATAAATGAGTAACCCAAGAAAAAGGAAGACAAGGAATGCAAGAAACATAGAATCCAACACAGAAGAGAAGGGCATTCCCTAGATTGTTCAAATTGGAAGACAGACTGTTCTAGGAAGTATGCATCTTGGAAGAAATGGACAGATCACACTTTTGTATTTAACCACAGAAAAACAAAATAAAACTTACCCGTATATATAATATATATATGGCTTTGGTTTCTTTATATATGTACATATTTGCTTATTTTACATATATAAAACAAAACAATGTTATACATATAAATGTTGTTATATATAAAATGAGTTGTTGCCCTGGCCAGGTTGGCTCAGTGGATAGAGCATGGGCCTATCAAGGGTCCCAGGTTCAATTCCAGTCAAGAGCACATGCCCAGGTTGCAGGCTCGATCCCCAGTAGCGGGTGTGCAGGAGGCAGCCGATCAATGATTCACTCTCACCATTGATGCTTCTATCTCTCCCTCCCTCTCCCTTCCTCTCTGAAATCAATAAAAAATAAAAATTAAAAAAATAAAATGAGTTGTTTTTTTTATTTGACTCCCGGTAGAAATTTTCTTGGTCTTCCCCCCTTTGGGAAATGATGTCAAATGAAAAAGAAAAGAAAATGATGACTGTTCTAAAGACTAATTTTACCAACTCAGTTTTTTTTTAATATACTTTTATTGATTTCAGAGAGGAAGGGAGGAGAGAGAGTTAGAAACATCAATGATGAGAGAGAATCATTGATTGGTTGCTTCCTGCGTGCCCCCCAATGGGGACCAAGCCCGCAACCCAGGCACGTGCCCTTGGCCGGAATCGAACCTGGGACCCTTCAGTCCGCAGGCTGACACTCTATCCACTGAGCCAAGCCAGCTAGGGCCCACGTCAGTTTTTTTTATGTTTTCTGCTTTTGCCAAAATCCAGTTTAATTTTCATGTACTATTTTTTCCAAAATAATCCTCTCAAGATTTTGATTTGCAAAAACAAGCAAAGAAGGTAATAGAGGGACCCTTAAATAGTGTTATCAAGCAAATCATTCAAGCCTTTTAAGCCAACTCTGCTGAAGAGAACAGACCTGCAAGAAGCCTGAAGAAGGCTAAGAAGGCCTGACTCATTTCCTCCTCAGCCTGAGTTCTAACAGCAGAAAGAAAAAGATCCCAGGTAAGTGAGCCTGAACAATCCAGTCTGGTTGCCCACTGTCACCTGCCAGGGCAACTGCAGCAGATACCTTTCCTTGGTGCCACAGACACATTCTAAAAAAGTTTTCTTTAACACTACCTTCAACAGGGATGTGACACACTACACAGAATCGATATCCGTCTTCAGAACAGTTGAAGAGTCTTTTACTCTTGAAAAACCAGCCAAGTATAGTGATCAAATTTGGCACAGACTGAGGGAGATCCAAAATAACAGCACAGCAAGATCTGCACAGGAGTGCCTGTTTACAGCATAACTACAATTATCACACATGGGCTCAGGTACTTTGTTTCAATTCTGAATGTAAAATACAGGTTGAAAAATCCAGAATAAAATATGAGCTTTTATTCATTTCCTTTTTTAAAAAAACACACAGTTTCTTCGAGATATACAAAAAAATAATCAAAGCAAATTTCCCATCAATTTCAGGGCTTAACTGCAACACCTTACTGTTTTTTAAAGGTATATAGTGCCTAAATACAGCATCCTATAACTTACCTTTGAAGCACATAATATCTCATCTCCTTATTTTCCTCTGCAGAACCTCCATATCATGACAGCAAAGGAATGGAAGCTGTCTCTTCAGATGCCAGCCTTGTAAACACAAGCCACAGCTCGTCCTCCTGTTGCAGGTGCTTAAAACCCAGGAGGACAAGAGATACTGTACCTTCTGCCTACTTCTTGGCCCTGCTTCAGTCAAACTAGAGTATTCCTGATAGCCTCAAACTACAGTCCTTTTGTCCACTTTGTCCCCAATTTCCATATTTCCCTACCTTTCCTCCTTTTTATTTCCTCCCTACAATTTGGCTCACACCTAGAATTAGCTGGCTTCCCAAAAGGATTGAGAATAGGGGAAGAAACATAAAAGTTTGTGTAACTAGAAAATATCTTAGCAACTCTGCATTAGCCGCAGCAAACATGTTTCAACAACGGTCACTTTCTTCTGCCAGTCACCAGAGAAAAGCTCCACAGCCTCTCCTGGCTGCCAGGAGCACATGACAGGGAAGGCCAGGGCAAAAGAGAAGAAAAAGTTTACAAGGACAAATAAGCCAAGAAAATAATGGGGTCACGAAATCCAGAGGGAGGAAGACAGCAGAGCCTAGGTAAGTAATTTCTGAGATCCAATCAAAACAAATAATACTGATTATCAAACTGCAAAAAGGGGAAAAGCAGGTCAAGCGGTAAAAAAAAACAAAAAACAAAAAAAAACCAACAACAACAAAAACACAACCAAGTACAAAGGACAAAACCTGCCACTAGTAGGGAATTCTGTTTAACCACTAGTAGGGAATTCTGTTTAAAGTGGAAACCACAATTTTAATTTTCAGGCCAGAATAGTGACACACACACACACACACACACACACACACACTTTTAAAAACAATAAGATGTTATTCACTAAAACTTGAAAATAAGAATGAAGCTGTACAAATGAGATATAGAGATGTGGATAAAGTCCTTGCAAGGAAAAAGGAGCCCAAACAAATATTTTAAACACAGAGTTTAGCTGGTTTAAGAAAAACCCTGCCTAGAAAGGCTACTGGACACATCTATTGCTATGAAAGCAAATTTGCCACAGATGGACATATCACAAATAAATAAATAGTGGCTGAATGTTACAGTAATATAGTCCTATTTTAGCTTTTAATTAGGTAGATGCTCATGACATTGCTGCCTTGTAATGGAGGTAACACTCTAACAGAATCTACAGAATCACAACTTCCTGAGGCAAGTCCTCCGGAATGGTATAATTCACCAGAGTCATATCTAACCTGATTTATGCACCTCGGAAACATTCCCACCAAAATGCTGGGTAGAAATAGTTAATAATCTGATGCCAACTATGCTGAGAACCTATCAACGTTCCAGAAAAAAACAACACTCAAAACAGAAGCACACAAATGACCTGGTGTACAGATAGAAGATGAACAATAAAACTGAAGATAAAGTGATTAAGACAAACCTCAATCTTCAGACATTCAGGTGACCCCATATTGAAAAGACTCACTCAGGCCACTCAACATGACCATTCGCCCTAACAGAAAATGGATGTCTTGGGTTGTGTTCAGGTCTGTACCACTTTGTATCATTCCTTCTATACTATGCCAATCTCTGATAAAGTTAGTTGTTTACTTCTTCCTATTTCTATGTCTCTTCAGAATAATATATCTCAAAATAGAGCACTGACACCTTTGTTTAAAACAATTATAGTGACAACAGATGTAGAAGGAACTCAATTTTACACACACATCTGAGTGTCTCCAGATGTAGGCAGTTCTCAAAAGAGAATCACTTTCTGCTTTATTATATATCCTGAACATTCAAAAACCAAATAAGCATTAAGTATAGAATAAAGCAGGCTATTTTGCACTCAATTGTATCAGAAAAATATACCAAAGAAGCACACTCAGTAATAGAGTTCCTGGGTTCTCTCACCAAAGGGATCTTTCTAAAACAACTAAACACTAACACAGCACACCCAGATCCAAAAACAAAGCTAGAGCTTTTAATCTTTTATGGATGCTGCTCACAATTCTTCTAACACAGGAAATAAAAAGCAAAATTCATCAATTTCTCCAAATTCAAACCATCCCATTTTAATGTACCATAAACAAAGTGTCCAAGGTAGACACATACCTGGCACAAAATCCAACTAGAAGCCCACAATGATCCCAGCATTGTAACATGCCAAGCACCAAGGATGACGTAGCAGTTTATCCAGCAGACAGTGATGCAATGGCTGGCTTGATTGCAATGCAGACTGAGTTATACTGCAGCACACACTGTGAGAAACTGTTTTATACTGGGGCTTTTCCAAGCAGAGAAATCTTGAATCAAGGATATACCTCTTTTGAAAATCAACTGACCACACAGATAAAAGTTTAGTTGTGGACACTAAATTCTGATCCACTGATGTATATGCCTATCCTGCAGCAATGCCACACAGTCTTCATAGCTATGACTTTATAGCAGATTTTGCAATCAGGGAGTATAACTCTTCCAACTTTGCTCTCCTTTTCTAAAATTATTTTGTCTATTCTAGGTTCCCTGGATTTCCATGTAAATTTTAGGATCAGCTTATCAAATTCTAGAAAGAAGAAAAAAGCTGGCTGATTTTGAAATGAATTGTGAATTTATAGCTCAATTTAGGGAAAATTGCTATCTTGACAATATTGAGTTTTACAATCCCTGAACAGAGACTGTCTCTACATTTACAGGGTGGGACAAAAGTAGGTTTAGAGTTGTTCATATAGAAAATTATACAATAATCTATACTAATAAAAGGGTACTATGCTAATTAGACATCTTCTGGACATCCATCTGGACGTCCTCCTGGACAAAGCCGTGGCAGGGACCAAGGCAGAGGCAGTTAGGGGCAACCAGGCTGGCAGGGGAGGGCAGTTAGAGGTGACCAGGCACAACTGCGAGGATCGGTCTTAAACCGGCAGTCGGACATCCTCTGAAGTGTCCCGTATTGGAGAGGGTGCAGGCTGGGCTGAGGGACACCCCCCCCCATGAATGAATTTCGTGCACTGGCCTCTAGTTAATCAAGAATAATTCAAGAATAAACTGTTTCGCATACTCACAACTATAAACCTACTTTTGCCCCACCCTGTTTTTAGCTCTTTAATTTCTTTCAGTAATGTTAATATTAGGAGAAGCTGAGTGAAGGATACAAAGGAACTCCTTGTGCTATTTTTGCCAATTCTTCTGTCTAAAATTATTTCAAAATAAAAAGCAC
Source organism: Myotis davidii (assembly GCF_000327345.1). Lineage (NCBI taxonomy): Eukaryota > Metazoa > Chordata > Mammalia > Chiroptera > Vespertilionidae > Myotis > Myotis davidii. Next base: position 1,250,972 of record NW_006285483.1, read on the forward strand.
CTGAAAGGGAAAGGTCAAAAGGAGAATAGTGAGAGTATATCATAAAACACAGGGAGTAGTTTCAGTAATGAGTAAAAAGCCAAATGCTGCCATTAGGAGGTCACTAGTGAGTCTTCTAAGTTTAGTTTCAGTGAAGTTGTAAATGCAGAAGCCTAACAGCAGTAACTAAGAAGTAAATAGGATTGCCAGTTGAAAGTGACAGGTTGAGCATTTGTTTATTACTGTTCCCTACCAAAATCACACAAAAAATTACAATCTATCCTATATAATAAAAGCCTAATATGCAAATTGTCTTCTTGGGTAGTCGTTCAACCAGGAATTTGACTGCTCACTATGACGTGCGCTGACCACCAGGGGACGGCGCAGAACATGACAGGCATCGGCAATGCAGTGCTGGCAGTGAGCGGCAGTGGAGGCGCTGCCAGCCTCGATGGGCCCCAATGAGAGTGGAATCACGGTGGGATAATAAAGCAGGTGAGCAGGTGACGTCAGGCCAAAGCGGGTGCGAGCAGGGGCCCGACTGCTTTGCTGATCACCCCGCAGATGGCAACCAGCAGTGGCGGCAAGGAGCGAGGCTGCCACCTGGCTCCCAGGTGCTGAGGCAGCTGGGTGGGGGGACCCTGCCCTGATCAATAGCCCCAAAGGCGGGATGGTGGAGCAGGTGAGGGGGCAGCACCAGGCCAAGGCGGGGTGCTAGGTGGGGCTGCGGGGCTGCAAGGCTGGGGGTACAAGCTGGGGCCTGATCTCCACAGGCCACCCCAAGGGACCCCACCTATGCACAAATTCGTGCACTGGACCTCTAGTCCTATCTAATAATAGACAAACATGGTAATTGACCGTACCTTTGCTACGCCTCCCATTGGCTAATCAGCAAGATATGCAAATTAACCGCCAACAAAGATGGCGGATAATTTGCATACATAGATGTGAAGCGGCAGAGCGAAGGCTTGAAGGTGGCTCCAGCCGGAGCGAAGGCCTGGGTCCCGGGTGCCGGAGGAAAACCGGTGCTGGCAGCCAGGGGAAGGGAAGGCCTATTGCATGAATCTTTCCGTGCAACAGGCCTCTAAGTATACATATAAAAGACTAAGTGACCAACCGTACACCCGTCCGACCATCCGACCAATCAACCGGCCAGTACATATGACGCGCACTGGCAATTTAAAAATAAACACTGGGCCTTAACTGGTTTGGCTCAGTGGATAGAGCGTTGGCCTGCGGACTGAAGGGTTCCAGGTTCGATTCCGGTCAAGGGCATATACCTTGGTTGTGGGCACATCCCTAGTAGGGAGTGTGCAGGAGGCAGCTGAATTGATGTTTCTCTCTCATCAATGTTTCTAACTCTCTATCCCTCTTGCTTTCTCTCTGTAAAAAATCAATAAAATAGCCCTCGCCGGTTAAGCTCACTAGATAGAGCGTCTGCCTGGGGACTGAAGAGTCCCAGGTTCGATTCCGATCGAGGGCATGTACCTTGGTTGTGGGCATATCCCCGGTAGGGGGTGTGCAGGAGGCAGCTGATCGATGTTTCTCTCTCATCGATGTTTCTAACTCTCTATCCCTCTCCCTTCTTCTCTGGAAAAAAATCAATAAAATATATTTTAAAAAAAAGAAACAAAAAACTAAAAAGCTCTGTCCTTTACAGCTTTTAATCAAATCATGTCACTACTCTTGTCCCCTTAACTTCCCTCTGACCCAATGGCAGCAGGCACTGAAAGCTACTCCTAGATTCTCTCAGAATCTAACCTCATCACCATTATTTCCTATGGATGATGGTCTATAATACAATTCTAGACCATATGATTTTTTTTTATTTTTTTTTATTTTTTTTTTTTAATATATTTTACTGCCCGAGGCTCAGGTAACCAGGGCTGGCTGAGGCTTGTGCTGCCAGCAGTAGCAGCAGCAGAGGTGTGATGGGTGTCGCCTTCCCCTGATTGCTGGGTCCCCTCCCACCCCTGAGGGCTCCCAGACTGTGAGAGGGGGCAGGCCGGGCTGCGGGACCCCCCC
>NW_006285483.1:1252994-1254729 GCF_000327345.1 Myotis davidii
TTTTTTTTTTATTGACCATGAATTTTAGGAAACATAAAAAAGTAAAGTACTTTTCTTTCTGGACCAGAAAGGAGATAGGACTATACCTCACCTTCAAGGAGCTTTTTCTGAATGTAATCATGCTCTCCTTCCAAAGTAGCAACTACTTGTCTTAAACCCAGAGACAGAAATTGTATGCTGGATTTATATATACACAAATAACAGCAATTATAGATTGTTTTCCAATGAAGTCATTAACCTAAGATGCTTGCCACGCATGAAATGTTGGCCACTTGATATTTTGAGTATATATTTTAAGAAGTTTAAGAGAAAACTGAGATGGAGTTTCAAATACCATAACATAAATTATGAGATAAAAAAGTTTTAAAAAAATCGCATACCCTAGAGGTAAAAGATCCAACTGTGGGGCTAATGTGATTCCAACTGGACCTCATCCAGGAATTCAGCATACTTGTTGACAAAACTGATTACAATCTTTGTTTGGTAGATAGCGTAGGTTGATGTAGATTTAGACTGCATTGTAAGAATGAAGAACAATCTGGCCTCAAGTGGTATCCCACAAGGAGCAAATGTCAATATCCATACAACTAGATGGCTCTATTATATGCCACCAAATCATACATTAGTTATCAAAATTAAGATGCCTGCACTCAGTCTTAAATAATCTTTCTTCTCAAATATTCAATTAAATATCAATAATGAGGTTCAGAAATATATCAACCTAGCTGATCTTATCTACAAATAAGAAAACATAGTTGTCTACAATGAGGAATATACAATGTATATTCCCACCAACCTATAACTTTCTTGGGTATTATCCTAATATATAAAAAGCCAGGGGCCGTCATGACCGAAACAACCGGATGGATGACTGAACAGCAGGCTGCGTGGGGTGACCAGGCCAGCAGGGGGGTTAGTGAGGGATGACCAAATGACTGAACAGCAGGCTGCGTGGAGTGACCACGTTGGTGGGGGGGGTGGGGAGGGGCAGTTGAGGGAGACCAGGCCGGCAGGCAGAGGCAGTTAAGGGTGATCAGGCTGGCAGCGGGGGCAGTTAGGGGCAATCAGGCAAGCAGGCAGGTGAGCAGTTAGGAGCCATAGGTCCCGGATTGTGAGAGGGATGTCTGACTCCCAGTTTAGGCCCAATCTCAGGGATAGGGCTTAAACTGGGAGTCAGACATCCCCTGAAGGGTCCCAGATTGGAGAGGGTGCTGGCTGGGCTGAGGGGATCCCCTCCCCCAAGCACAAATTTCATGCACCGTGCCCGAACTGGTTTGGCTCAGTGGAAAAAGCATCGGCCTGCAGACTGAAGGGTCCCAGGTTCGATTCCAGTCAAGGGCATGTACCTTAGTTGCAGGCACATCCCCAGTAGGGGGTGTGCAGGAGGCAGCTGATCAATGTTTCTCTCTCATCGATGTTTCTAACTCTCTATCCCTCTCCCCTTCCTCTCTGTAAAAAAATTTCATGCACCAAGCCTCTAGTCCTATCTAATAACAGACAAACATGGTAATTGACCGTACCTTCGCTAAGCCTCCCATGGGCTAACCAGTGTGATATGCAAAATTAACCGCCAACAAAGATGGTGGCTAACTTGCCTACTGCAGGCAGGGCGGGACAGCGCAGCCGCCAGTGCGAGCCGCCATCCCGGGCTGCAGGCCAGCCCCAAAAGCCCCAGAAGCTGGTGATCGGGGGAGATGGGGGTCCCCTGCCCAGGCCTGACGCCTCTGGTGGGGGC
>NW_006285483.1:1254889-1256978 GCF_000327345.1 Myotis davidii
ATGGGGGTTCCCTGCCCGGGCCGGACGCCTGGGCCAGAGGCAGCAGGCCTGGGCGGGGGGCGGAGCCAGCAATCGGAGAGGTCTGGGGGTCCCCTGCCCAGGCCTGATGCCTCTGACCCAGGCTTCAGGCCTGGTCAAGGGGCCGATCCTGCGATCGGAGGGTGATAGGGGTTGACGCTTCTGGCTGAGGCATCAGGCCTGGGTGAGGGCGGAGCCAGTGATCAGGGGGAGATGGGGGTCCCCTGCCCAGGCCTGAAGCCAAGGCCAGAGGCGTCAGGCCTGTGCAGGGGGCGGAGCCGGCAATCAGAGGGGTCCGGGCGTCCCCTACCCAGGCCTGATTCCTCTGGCCGAGGCGTCAGGCCTGGGCGAGGGGTGGTGATCGGGGGGATATGGGGGTTCCCTGCCCAGGCCTGACACCTGGGCCAGAGGCATCAGGCCTGGGCGGGGGGCGGAGCCAGCAATCGGAGAGGTCTGGGGGTCCCCTGCCCAGGCCTGATGCCTCTGACCCAGGCTTCAGGCCTGGTCAAGGGGCCGATCCTGCGATCGGAGGGTGATAGGGGTTGACGCTTCTGGCTGAGGCATCAGGCCTGGGTGAGGGCGGAGCCAGTGATCAGGGGGAGATGGGGGTCCCCTGCCCAGGCCTGAAGCCAAGGCCAGAGGCGTCAGGCCTGTGCAGGGGGCGGAGCCGGCAATCAGAGGGGTCCGGGCGTCCCCTACCCAGGCCTGATTCCTCTGGCCGAGGCGTCAGGCCTGGGCGAGGGACTGATCCGGCGATTGGAGGGTGATTGGGGGCGACACCTCTGGCCAAGGTGTCAGGCCTGGGCGAGGATGGAGCCGATGGGAAGGAGATGGGGGTCCCCTGCCCAAGCCTAAAGCCTGGGCCAGAGGCATCAGGCCGGGGGGGGGGGTGGCGGTCAAGCTGGCGACCTTTTCTGACCACTCATTGGTTAAGCTCCCTGTATGCCAATGGTAATATTCTTAGTTACTTGGGTAATAAGAATCCAAAAAGGTGATCTAGGGTTTTTCAGAAATCAATGGAAACATATCCTCAGGTGAGGATAAAAAAAGAAAGAAAGAAAGAAATGTCATATCCTATGAAAGACACATCTTGAAATGCCTAAAGTTGTCATTTTTTCATGGTGAAGGGACTGGAGTCCGTGTTGATGAAAACACCTTGCTGGCTATGGTGACTGGCAGTGGCTGCAGCAGCAGGTGATGGGGCTGGTGCCTTCCCCTGATCAGCCCCTTTGCCTCCCACAAAGGGAGGCCAGACTATGGCTTAGGCCCGTTCCCCAAGGGGAGCAGGGAGCCGGCCTAAGCCGTCAGTAGGACATCCCCTGAGGGCTCCCAGTATGTGAGAGGGGGCAGGCTGGGCTGAGAGACAGTCCCCCCCCCCCAGTGCATGAATTTTGTGCACCGGGCCCCTAGTCTAGATATAAAAGGCTAAGTATTCCTCTGACCAGTAGCTATGACACACACTGACCACCAGAGGGAAGATGCTCAACGCAGGAGCTACCATGACGCACACTAGCCAACACCACAGAACTGGCGGCAACAAACTAACACTCAACTTCCCCAAGTGGGACACAGGCCCTGCCACCACCCCAGAGTGACACCCCACCAAATTGTAGCCAATGCTGCCAAGACCCCATGGCACAAAATGTGGCTCACAACCCAGCCCAGCCTGGAAATGGTCGCTATGGGTACCAGGTAATGACATCACATAGCAACACCCGCTTCCTCTTCATAGCGACTAGCCTCCTTGCAGTTTCCTCAGCCCAGGAACACGACTTGCTTTATAGCCAGGTGGAAACATTTTAATCAAATATTTCTGAAGCATTTTCACGTGCCTCATCTCATTTGATCCTCACAAAAGTCAGAATCCTATTTTCTTTTCATTAGCTGGAAAATGGAGATTTAGAAAGTTTAGAAACTTGACCTGACTGAAAAGAAGAAATGGTGGAACTTAAAAACGACTAGGTTTTCTCACTGCACAGCATGTAGTCAAACACTGCTGTAGTTAAATATCTTACCCTTTGTTCTCCCTGTGTGATCTACAATAATAATCTGCTTCATGTTGATATTTCAA
>NW_006285483.1:1276582-1288270 GCF_000327345.1 Myotis davidii
TATTCCTCTGACCAGTAGCTATGACACACACTGACCACCAGAGGGAAGATGCTCAACGCAGGAGCTACCATGACGCACACTAGCCAACACCACAGAACTGGCGGCAACAAACTAACACTCAACTTCCCCAAGTGGGACACAGGCCCTGCCACCACCCCAGAGTGACACCCCACCAAATTGTAGCCAATGCTGCCAAGACCCCATGGCACAAAATGTGGCTCACAACCCAGCCCAGCCTGGAAATGGTCGCTATGGGTACCAGGTAATGACATCACATAGCAACACCCGCTTCCTCTTCATAGCGACTAGCCTCCTTGCAGTTTCCTCAGCCCAGGAACACGACTTGCTTTATAGCCAGGTGGAAACATTTTAATCAAATATTTCTGAAGCATTTTCACGTGCCTCATCTCATTTGATCCTCACAAAAGTCAGAATCCTATTTTCTTTTCATTAGCTGGAAAATGGAGATTTAGAAAGTTTAGAAACTTGACCCAACTGAAAATAAGTAAGAAATGGTGGACCTTGAAAATGACTTCACGTTTTCTCACTGCACAGAATATAGTTAAAGATTGCTGCAGTTAAATATTTTACCATTGTTCTCCCTGTGTGATCTACAATAATAATCTGCTTTGTGTTGATATTTACTGTTGTGTTGCTGACAATTACCTGAAAGAGAAGTTGGGTGCTTCACTGGGCTGGAAAAGGTTTAGCTAAATCAGAAAGCAGGTCTAATTAAGCAAGTGTATTCTCTATATATAAAAGGCTAAGTTGACTCACACATGTGTGATACATATAAAGCTCTCACTGGAGCTAATCGCACGCATGTGTTTCAATCTGTCATTGTCAATCGTGAATTTGGTTGACACTTCTATTATAGAGAAAGGGCGAATAGCGATATTAAAATATTTGTTGTAATTAATTTCCTTTCAATGTGCATGAATCCATGCATCGGGCCTATAGTTTTCTCATGTTTGGGTCATAAAGCTTAGAAAGTGATTCATCCAGTCTTTCATGGGTACTCTAGAAAATATGTGATGCAAGTCATCACAATTTCTGGAAAAGATGGGAAAGATATTCCCACCTATCCATCATTCTCACAGACTTCTCATTTCTCACCTAAAACCAAACCCTAAACTTGAGAGGCCCACTCTTATTCTATACAATGGCAATCACTTCACTTAGTTTCAGGTTACCTCCAGTTACCATCTCTTAGGAATGTACCTGTCCCTTTCTTCAATATCATCTGTGAAGGATTAGGCTATTCACTCAGAAAGCTGAACCAGTCTCTAGTTAACTTTGGGTTCAAAGAATGAAAACAAGTACCTGAACCCATATCCTCATTTTCATAGATGAGGAAAATCAGTCCAAAGAGGTACCATGAATTGGTATGGTGGCATAGCTAATTGGTGGCAGATGTCAGAACAGAGTTCTTGCTAATATCAAATAAATTTGACTGAATTTAAATTACCCCAAGGACACCATATTCACAAATGATTTAAGAAATAACTTTGTTTTATACTGGAACATTAGCTAGCTGAGAGTGAGTGGGAAGTGGCACTATCTCCTACACAGGATGCTGATCACACTTCAATCCATAGCTCCTCCACGAGCTATGGGAATGAGTTTTGCAATAGTAGGACATGCAAACAAATTCTCAGGCACACATACCACTGATCACACAGTCTTTGCAATAAGAGCCATCAACTTTGGCAATGACTTGGCAACTATAAACTGCCTTGTAATATCATCAGCTGAATTTCCTATAATGGTATTTATCTAACCATTGCCAAACTCACAATTTCCAAATCCAACAAAGGATATTCTGTTTCACATAGTCTCAGACAAAAATTCTTAAGGTGCTGTATAGCTTCAAGAATTTAAATTTTTGGTTTGTTACTCCTCATCCAAGGATATTTTCTCAACTGATTTTTTAAAATATATTTTAATTGATTTTAGAGAAGAAGGGAACATCAATAATGAGAGAGAACCCCTGATGGGCTGCCTCCTGCACATCCCCCAATGGGGATCGAGCGTACAACCCAGGTATGTGCCCCTGACTGGAATCGAACCAGGGACCATTCAGTTCACAGGCCAACGCTCTACCCACTGAGCCAAACCAGCTAGGGTTCCACTGATTTTTAGAGAGTAGAAGGCAGGGGCAGAGGGGAGAGAGAGAAAAAAACACATCGATGTGAGAGAGACAAATCGATTTGTGCCTCTCACACAGCCCCAACTGGGGCCAGGGATTGAACCTGCAACCCAGGTACATGCACTTGACTAGGAATCAAACCTGAGACCCTTTGATGAATGGGACAATGCTCTAACCCAGCGGTACCCAACCTGTGGGTCGAGACCTCTTTGGGCGTCGAACTACCCTTTCACAGGGGTCGCCTAAGACCATCAGAAAACACATATATAATTACATACTGTTTTGTGATTAATCACTATGCTTTAATTATGTTCCATTTGTAACAATGAAAATACATCCTGCATATCAGATATTTACATTATGATTCATAACAGTAGCAAAATTACAGTTATGAAGTAGCAACAAAAATAATTTTATGGTTGGAGGTCACCACAACATGAGGAACTGTGTTAAAGGGTCGCGGCATTAGGAAGGTTGAGAACCACTGCTAACCACTGAGAAACGCCAACCAGGGCTAGGATTTAAATTTAACCCAATCTTTCTCAACAGGACACTGTGACGTTATGAGAACAATTTTTGGTGGTGTGTGATTATCCATTGCAGAAGGTTTTAAATCATTGGTCCTCTGTCCTCTAAAAGCAAGTAGTCCATCCCACCAGGCACAACCTCAACACATTTATAGATGATCTTGAGGGGAAAGACACCATCACCAGTATTAGCCCAACTGGTGATGTAGTTTAGTGGTTGAGCATCGACCCATGAACCAGGAGGTCACTAGATCTCTTCCCAGTCAGAGCACATGTCCGGGTCGCAGGCTCAATCCCCAGTAGGGGGCATGCAGGCGGCAGCCAATCTTTCATCATTGATGTTTCTACCTCTCTATCCCTCTCGCTTCCTCTCTCTCTAAAAATCAGTAAAAACATATTAAAGATGTTTACATAAAAACAAAGACCTGACCCCTTAAGCAAGGTATTTTCCCTCTTTAGGCCTGTTTTCTAATCTATTTAAGTAAAGGAATTAGACTAAATTATCTCTGGTTCATTATAGTTCTAGGACTCTGTGAAGTACAGAGTGTGTATCTTGAGTATATAAAAAAGGAGTTGAATTACTTTATAATCCATTAATGATAGAAGTATCAAGATAATAACAGCAGCAATACCTACCCTAACTTATGTTTATCTAGGCTAGAGCTATACTATAAACCCTGGCTGCATATTAGAATTATCTGGAGAGCTTTAAAAGAAATTGCCCCAGCTCCAAGCCAAGCCAATATCAAATGAATCAGAATCGGTGGTGATGGGGTTCATTTCTTAAGGCTCCCCAAATGATTCTGATGTACAGTGAAAACCAAGAACCACTAATCCATAACTTTTAATCCAAGAAATGCAAAGCAAATGACCAAAGGTTAGTATATCACACACTAGTTGTACAACCAAACATCAACAAATAAGAACAATCCAGGGTTACTATTTACTGATATTCTCAATTACATATAGGGAATTGCATTTCTAGAGAAAAAGAAGAGCTCTATAACAATCCCTTATTCCGTCTACAGCTCTTTATTGATTACTGGCCCGGTCAGAAATAGAATATAACTTCCTGCTATGATGAAGTAGTTCAAAGAGACATTACTACAAATTTGCCCACCCTTGCAAAAGACCTGTCAATCATCAAGATAGTTACAACAATGGTAGTCAAAGTAAAACAGAGACTGAAATTCCTCAACATAACTCTCATTCTCTAGGTCTCGGTAAAAGATCTAGTATGTAGAAAGAACCAGAAAAAGTTGAGAGTAATGTTTAGGAAAAAATACTTTCAAAAACTATACTCCAGACAAAGTACATCAGTTTCCACTTACTCATCAAAGCTTTAAGACCGGTGACATAGGAAAAGAAGAAGCAATCTTGGATAAAATTATTCTTACTCTTTTCAGAACAAACTCAGTCAAAGCAGGACATATTAAATGGATAAAACATTAAACTTCTCTCTCTTACCTTACATGTAAGGCCAAACCATCCTGTAGGCTAGAGATGCCCATATCAGAGAGTGTATCCGAGCTGACAGAAGTGGGTGACAGAGAGCCCTCCTTCTCCTCCAGTAGATCCAGCTTCACCAGACTGCTGATCTCATCCTCCGAGTTATCTTCAGACACAGAACCAATTATGAATCGGGAGTGCTGGTTCAGCTCCAGAGGTTTGGCCAAGGCGGATGGCTCATCCATTATTTCTTCAAAATGAGCTCTCAAAGCTATGGAGAAAATGAAGAGTGAGGAAAGCAGATTATAGATAATAACCTATATCTAAAGATAACGACAGGTTATACCTAGTATGGCACAGCTTGAACTTGGAAGCAAGGCAGAGTTTGAGAATTTGTTTCCTTAGCTATTCTATTTCAGGGCCTTTGTTTTCTACAAGGGAAGAAAATCTAGATCATAGTAACTCTGCCTAAAAAGTTAAAACTAATTTCCATTTCCTCAAGAAATCATTTTCAAAAAAAATATAAGCCACTCCCAATATCTTTATCAATTTGATGATGTCCAAGAGATAATCAGAAACCTTTCCAGTAGGTGAAAGCTCCTTGTTTGTATATTATAATTTTGGTTATTAGTATTGGGGAGAATGTGGTAAGGATTTTGGGAGTTTGAGAACCACTGTGCTAGAAGAATAAAGCAGTAATAATAAATTGTCAGGAATGCTAAAAAATACCTGCAGACAGTTCCTAAAAGTAAGTTGGAGATTATTTAAGCTAACTTTTATGTTTAAAACTAGAATCAAATATAAAAGTATGCAAACTTGACATCTAAAATTTCTATACATTTCTCCCTTGGAGTATTAGGTTTCCTTAAAAAATTTTTGTCTAATGTCTCCAAATTTTATAAAGAGTTTACTTTCAGAATATTTAAAAAAAACCAAATCATTTAAAAAGGGAATGAGGGAGAGAGAAGGAGAAAGGGAGGAAGAAGTTCTAACGGATGACCACTCCAAACATCAGAAAGTACAGCAGCAAAAAGGCTACTTCTTTCACATTTTAGAGCAGTTCATAATCAAGCTTAAGAATAATGAATTTTTTAAAAACCTCCATTTCAGCTAACAGAAAATAATGGCTGCCTTCTTCACAAGAGAAGTAAGTAAGGTATTCAGGGACAGATTCTACATTATAGCCTGACCAAAATTAGGTGACTAGACTAAAAAATAAAATTAGTAAGAAGCATTTCTCTGATTCTGTGGAAAAAATGGGATTGACTAATAAATGAAAGGCTCTAAAAAAGTCAACTTCAAATTTTTTCTTTCCTAGCTAAGAACAGGAAGGCAGCCTTTTAAAGGGTTGCAACGATTGGAAGCAGCCCAGTGTCAACAGCTAAAGACCTGTCCACCAACCAGCAACTCTACTTGAATAGTATGCCCAGGCACAAGCCTACAAACCATCAGAAGAGAGGTCATGTATGGAAAATCACTGAGTAGCTGTCCAGACACTCTAGAAGCTACTCTATAGCTCGTCCCACTTCCATTGATTCTAGTCCTGAATGAAAGAGAAAGGGTGATGGAATACTATCACTGTCAGACTTGTTCACTCAAGTTATCCCCCCTAAACCTGCATATATTCTTTTGTGGAAGGCAACTTTTAAGATAAAAGCTTACAGGTTAATATTTTAGCACACGAACATAAAATTTTTATCACATTGAAAACAAGGAGCATTATTTATAACTGACCTCTTATAATTCTTACTGTCTGAGCAGATATCCACTTCCAAAAAGAACTAAAAAAAAAAGAAAGAAACGGAGAGATATTTGAAGTATTTTTTAAAAGAATTTCAAAATTATTAATAACTGTTTTGCTCAGCATAATATAAAGTAATAATACTCAAAGTATGATTTTCTGGTCAAATCTATTATTGAACTTGAAGCATAAAGTTTAGTTGTTTACTATTTGTTCAAATCTGTGAATCAAAAACATTATATGCTCAAAGACTTTTTATTCATGAAAGTATTAAACAATCCAATATTATAATTTCACAATATTCCTCTTCCATGTATACTTAGATGAACACATTCCAACCCTATGATTTCCAATATTTCATAAGAAAGAAAGAAAGAAAGAAAGAAAGAAAGAAAGAAAGAAAGAAAGAAAACCACTAGATTTGGTACAACCCAGTCAGACAATGATTATGTTTCCAAATGGTTATACCCGTCTTGGTCAGTGTGGCTCACTTGGTTGGAGCGTTGTCCCGTGCTGGTTCAATACCCAGTAAGGACATACACCTAGATTGCTAGTGCAATCCATGGTTAAGGTGTGTATGGGAGGCAACCAATTGATGTTTCTCCCTCTCAAATCAATAAAATGGCTATACCCACCCATAAAGTAAAGGAGAGGACAGATCTCCTATTACATTAAGTCCCTAAACTCTAAGAGACCAAAGAATTTCTAGTTACTTCCCAAATCCTGGGTTTCCTTCTAGGCCCAACAATTTAACTGTACCCAAGGTAGAAATTCTCAAATTTGATTATTTTTAACAATCACCTGTTGAGCTTTTAAAAAACATATAGTATGTCTAAACTACACCCCAGATCAACTGAGAATCAGAATTGCTGCTGGAGGCCCAGAGATCTGAATATTAAGTGTCACAGTTGACAGACAGTTCCACTGGTTTGGGGTGAAGAAAACATAGGAAAGCACCTATTACACAGATAGGGAAATCCAGAGCTTCTAAGAGAAGACCCTGAATGAGAAGTGACAAGATTGGGGATAGTGTAGGTATGTTAATTGGGGAATTAAGATTTACCCCATTATGTAGTTTGAGCTAGGTACAGTGGGGCCTTGCCTTATGTGTCCCGACTAACGAGTTTTTTGAGATACCAGCTGTCTCTCCTCCGATTTTTTGCATTGAGTTGATAGAGTAATTTGAGCTAACGAGCTCCTTAACGAGCTCGGTCTCGGAACGAATTAAACTTGTAAGTCAAGGCGCCACTGTATAATTTGATTCATTCACACTAGATGGCCACTGTGTTGGCTGTTGTTATTTATTTGATAATCTAAGGGAAAAGAGGTCAGTGCCCCTGACTAAACAGTCAGTTATTACATGTTTTAAAAATGCTTGTAGCATACCAGTTGAAAATAATTACATTAAGTGAAGAAACCAAAGGTGAAGAACAGTATGTAAAGAATGCATAATTTGTATTTAAAAAATTAGCAGAGTGGGGAGCATTTGTTTGAATATGAATAAAACCTCTATTTAAAAATAAATACATTTAAATAAATATATCTGATCATTACTATTAAGAAATTATAATGATATTAATAACACTGCTTGTCTCTGATGAAGGGTACTAGATGGCTCCAAGACAAAATTAGGATGGAGAATGTCACTATATATGCTTTTATTACATTTGTTTTCTCTCTCTTATGTTTAAAAATTTGAACTATGTGCATGCATCACTTATGTATTACCAACTGAAGATCTTAAATACGTTAACAGAAAGTTTTACCCAGCCCACCCAGTAAAGCTCAGTGGTTGAGCCTCGACCCAGGAACCAGTAGATCATGGTTCAACTCCAGGTCAGGGTACATGCCCAAGTTTTGGTCTCTATCCCCAGCAGGGGTTGTGCAGGAGGCAGCTGATCGATGATTCTCCCTCATCATTGATGTTTCTATCTCTCCCTCCCTCTTCTTTCCTCTCTGAAATCAATAAAAATAGGTTTATATACAAAAAAAGTTTTACCTAATTCCATGCCACTCTGATCCTTTATCTCCTATCTGCCTGTGCATTTAAGTAGTCAATGAGCATGTCATTCCCTTATTTAATATATGTAATTGACTCTGTTACCTCCTTAATGAAGCTGGAAAAAGTTATCTCTTCCAATCATTTTAGATCTACCACCAATAGCACCTTACAATGCTATGTAAAAACTAGGCTTCTGCAGGTCGTTTCATAAGAATTCCAGTTAACATTTGAGTTACAAAACTAGGAGGCATGAACAACGGGCTTATTTCAAATATTATTACCTAGAAACATTAGAGGCTTCCAGGTAAAAAGCCATTTTGTGGGATTATGAATCAATTTTCCCTTATAATCTTACTTCATAGAACAACAGTATTTAGAAAAAGCTGGAGCCATGATTTAGATGTGTCAGCTACCTTCTAAACCAGGGGTGGGCAAACTTTTTGACTCGAGGGCCACAATGGGTTCTTAAACTGGACCGGAGGGCCGGAACAAAAGCATGGATGGAGTGTTTGTGTGAACTAATATAAATTCAAAGTAAACATCATTACATAAAAGGGTACGGTCTTTTTTTTTTTTTAGTTTTATTCATTTCAAACAGGCCGGATCTGGCCTGCGGGCCATAGTTTGCCCACCGCTGTTCTAAACAGTCTCAAGATAAAAAAATTTTCTTTGAAAATACATTGCTTTTTTTTGTTGTTGCCCCCCAGTTCTCTGGATTGTACTTTATGTTACCTGGCAGAGATGTAGAGAAGACATTTACAGGTTAAAGGAATTCCTAGTCCTCTTGAAGTTACAATATCTTGTGTCATTTTAAAGAGACAGTTTTGAGTTAAAATAATGACAAACTCAAAAATTAGTTGCCCGAGATGATGGATTGCCTATAGCTGTAATTTTCAATAGGAGTATCAGATAAAATATTCTCATATTACATGGAAAACTGGGCTATAAAATTCTGAAGGTACACTCTAATACTAGAAGTTCTACTAAATTTTTGGATTTTATAAGATGGAATCAAAGGGAAATTAAATAGCTTGCCTTGTCAGGGCCAGGAATACCACTAAATATTGACACACAAAACACAAACCAGCTAGCTATCCTCCTGGTGCTAATCTACTGATAATACTCTTATTAAACTTGAAAACTAATCAAGCTCCTATCAACCTACTATCCCCCCAATTTGGCATGTGTGTAAATACATACATATACGTGTGTGCCAACTTCTATGACTAAGGACAGATTTGAAAGCTTTCTACAAATTTTTAGGAACTTCATTAATGAGCGTACTCTCTATCATTGGAGATAGCCAAATACACATAAATAAAACCTTATATTTCCAGAAAAAGATTCTCCAAAACTGAGCCTGCTTTTCAAACTTAACTCCATAAATTCATTTGTGTTATTTTGAAAATGAAAATCATTTATACAAGCTTATTCTCTCTGGGATGATCATTAGTACTGCCAAACAACTTCAATTCCTATTGTCATGTGATGGTAAACATTACTGTGGTTCTTTATATAAAGGAGGGTGAATATGGCATGCTGAAACAATGAAATGAACGTAAGTCCCAAATAACATCATTGGAAGGCCAAACCGGTTGGGGCCAACAACCTCCGGGTAAGGCACTTAACGTTGTTGTTGAAGCCACTTTTCACTTGCTTAAACATTCAGAGACTAGATGGCTTTATGGTAGCTTGAATAAATAAAAAATTGGTAAGAGTACTGTCATTAGAGCACACATACTAAGATTGGTTGAACTCATAAGAACCTATGGTCTATCAATCAGATTCATATTCCTTGTGTTAAGTGCAATGTTCTTATAACACTATTTGTCAGTTTCCTATCTAATAGCATCTTCACATAAGCCATTAGATTCAAGTAAAGTAGTGTATAGTCACTAAATTGTACACTTATTGAAACAAACAAAAAACTAGTTAAGCAATAATCTGTTAGAGTGGAAGATCAGTGAATACTTCCTTTAAAAATGTTAGTCACCTCATAGTTAAAGAAACTTTTTCAACCAATGAGTCTTTAGTGTTCATTCACTTCTTCATAATCGTGCTGTTTTAAGGGTTTGGAAAAATGCTTGAAGCATAGCTTCTACCATTATTAATCTTTAAGAGCATATTAGTTAACCTTTTTTTCTGAATTTTAAAAAGACTCCTCCAATTAGAAATTCTAAATTCCAATGTATTATTCCAATTTTCATTTTAATTTACTTCTTTCTTCAACCACGACTATTAGTATATTATATTTTTTTTAAAAATTATTTTAAAGAAAGAAAAAACACTAGCCCCAGACCTGTTAAACCAGTCTGTGTGATGGCCAAAATGTTTTCCTAATCACTAACTGAAAAGGTAACAGAATTTTACATAATGTTCTACACCTGAACCTGTTCACAGCACTTCAGAGAGGTAAATATCAGAGAGAGAGTTCTGAGGCTGGCTTTCTTTCCCAATGCCAGTTCTTTGACATAACCTAGTCATCATCTGAACTATAAGTTCACTAAACTAAATGCCATCATTTCCCAACCTTCCCTCCAATTTTAAAAACAATTCAACCTTATGCTTGATGTATTTCAATTCTGCACTGGTAAATTCAAAAAGAAAACTTCTGCAACACAAGTAAACCCAAGCGGCTTTGTAAATTAGTACTTTGTCTTGACATCTTTTGTAACTATTCTTGGATTCACAACAGTCCTCCTATTATTAGAAATGAGGAAATTAAGTCAAGAAAAGTGGGAAGAGACTTGCTACTTTGTAACAAGCAGGCACTTACCTGGACGCTGCAGCTGCTGTCCTGCTCTATATTACTATATTAGATCACACACTGTCCTTAAAAGTGCTTGCCAAGTAGGCAGCACAGAAATACTTCTCCATCACAAACATCCAAAGCATTCCTACCAAGAAGTAAGAGACAAGTCCGATAATTCCTATCACCCAGAAAGAAGAAACCATGTAACCAAAGTAAGCATGTTTCTCAATCTGTATCATGGGGTTGGAGGGGGAAAAAAAAAAATGAATGAAAAGGAATCTAGATTAAAGGGATCAACCTCTGAGAGTGAGGACTAGGTTATGAGGTTTATTCCACACATTGGGAAACTACTGAAAAACTGCTTCAGTAGAAATGGAATCAATCAGGAAATCCTAGGGTCTCTTGATTTCGGACTTAAACCCCGAAACAAACGTATCTGAAATTAAAGTATTCCCTCTGCTGGGAGCAGCTATCTTCTCCTATGCTTCTGTAAAATCTACAAGACCTGCATGGAGTCCCTAGTATTTAGAGCTGATTCCAAGTGTCCAGGGGTGTCCACTTTCTGTGTCCAAATCCAAAAATAATGCTGGCACTGACCCGAGCAGGACCTTGACGCACATTTTCCTCTGAAATTAGCCTCACATCACCTTCCGACGTCCTATCTCCAATAGCTCGACCCGTATAGCAGATGGGAAGGAGAGAGTAACAGGAACGCACATTTATTTACTAACAGAAAACAAACCCTGGGAGCGAGGTCTGGCAAAGGATAAGTCGCCTGGCCCTGCTCCCACCCCCGCCCAAAGACACAGAGAGCCACGGAAGCCAGGGTCCCTGCACCCGACACCTCACTCTCCAGAGTTCGAAGACTTTCAATGCAGCTGGACCCAACCCGCCGCATCCCCCTCCCACGTGGGTCTTTGCTCTCTCGCTGGCGCAGGGTCGCCTCGGAGAGAGTCGCCGGAGGAAGGACCCGGACTGCGCCGGACCCAGCGAGGGAGTGACGTCCAGGGAGCCCCAGGCCCACCTCCCAGCCCCTGCCTAGAGGCCCCGGGCTGCACGCCTCCCAGT
>NW_006285483.1:1289106-1295424 GCF_000327345.1 Myotis davidii
CCCACTGTGGTTCCCCCAAACCTTTGAGATGAAGCCAACCAATTTCTCTATTTTTTTTCTTTATTTATAGCAGACTTCCATGGTGGCTGTGTTGAAAATAGGAACTAAAGAAAGTCCCAACATATAATAACTATTGTGCGGGAGAAAAGAGACAATTGCACTTCAGAAGAAGGGAGTGAGTTTAATGGAGTGAGCACCCAGAGTACTTTTCCGATCCTTACACAAGCTTGTGCTGAAGGCCAAGAGATGTACAGAGGATGATTTGGCAAGAAGTTCTGTGCCAGAGGGCAAAAAATGCATAGGGTAGAAACACACACCTGAGGTCAGAAGTTCTCGGGCCAAGGAGGGGCAGGAAGATTGGAGGATTGACCAACAAGGCGCAATATTCATCTAGGAGCCCTCAATGCCATGAGGTGGTGGCTTCTCTAAGAATTTACCAACCTACTTTAAAATATTAGGGACTAGAAACAGAAATTTAGAAAGATGTACACTTGACAGAGCACTGACCCACATTTCACAATAGCTGTGTTTGTCATTGGATGCATGTCAGTTGAACAAACAAAGGAAATCAGAACTTAAAGATAATTGCAGGTTTAACAGGATGTTTGACTTGGCTTACTGGGGGAGAAAAAAAAAAGGCCTGGAAAGAGGGAAGTTTTACCTCTCCCTGATAGTGGTCGCTGAAGCTGGCATGAAGGAAGTGACTTTGGAAAGAATTAAAAATCTAGAGGTTGCCTCTTTTCTTTTTCATCTGCCTTTCCTAGTTCCCATGAAGTAATAGGAACTCTGGCCCCAAGATTGCTTCTTAATGGTGTTGCTGTTTATCAGCCTTAGGAGCACTGCAAAATCAGGTTACCCTCAAAAACTATCCTTATGTGAAATTTCAGCAAGCCATTACATGTCCTGCTTTTGACCTCACTGAATATTTGAAGTAATTGAGCTCTAAAGAACTAGCCAAGGAAAGGCCTAATAAAAAAGCTTCAGTGAAAGAAAACGAAGGATGAGTTAGGATCTACCAAGACCATGTGGGATCTAATAATCTAATCATTACCATCAAATGTTAAGACAAGTGGGCAGAGCTGTGTCTTTAAGGCAATACACCTGAAATTTCAACAACTCCAAAGTGGTGCATGCCAAAACCTGCCAATCTTTACTATAGGCTCCGTAGAGCTGTTTCAGGAGTTCTTGCCACACAAGCCATTATGTCAGTAAGAAGCGGAGGAGGAGAGCCAAAGGGTGGAGAGAACTTACTATACAAGACTAACAAGTGTAAGAGAAGGGAGTAGAACATTTCTAGAAGCTGAAACTAGACAGCAATAATGGGATGAATTGTGTCCCAGAATTCATATGTTGACGTCCTAATCCCCATCACCTCAGAAGGTGAATATATTTGGAGATAGGATCTTTAAAGAGGAAGTTAAATTAAAATGAGATCATGAGGGTAGTCCCTAATTCCAAATTATTGGTGTCCTTATAAAAAGAGGAAACTAGGACACAGACACACACAGAGGAGAGACCATCCGTGAATCACAAATTGATAAAGCATGTGCCAGAATTGTTGCTCTTATGCTGGAGAAGATGGCCATCTACAATCCAAAGAGAAGCTTCTGAAGAAACCAACCCTGGGAACACCTTGATTTTGGGATTTAAAGTCTCCAGAACTGTGAAGAAATAAATTTCTGTTGTTTAAGCCACCCAATCTGTGATACTTTATTATGGGAGCCCTAGAAAACTAATACAAGGTCCCAAATACCAAATGGCTTCCAAGTTTTTTAAGAAGGTTGGCAGATTTATCCTGAACATTCCAGATATCATCCAACCTTAAAGATGGTCTCTAATATTGGGCATTAACTATAATTGAAAAAATCAATTTTTAAAAAATTTGGGGGGCCCTGACTGGTTTGGCTCAGTGGACTCAAGGGTCCCGGATTCGATTCTGGTCAGGGGATGTACCTTGGTTGCAGGCAACATACCCAGAAGGGAGTGTGCAGGAGGCAGCTGATCAATGTTTCTCTCTCATCGATGTTTCTAACTCTCTACCCCACTCCCTTCCTCTCTATAAAAAAAAAACCCAATAAAATATATTTAAAAATAAGGGGGAAAGCCCGCTGGTATGGCTCAGTGGTTAAGCATCAACCCAGGAACCAAGAGGTCACAGTTCATTTCCTGGTCAGGGCATATGCCCAGGTTGCAGGCTCAATCCCCAGTAGGGGACATGCAGGAGGCAGCCAAATGATGATGTTTCTCTCTCTCTAAAAAATTCAATAAAAACGTATTTTTTAATTTTTATTATTTTAAATCCTCACCAGAGGAATGAGGATATTTTTCCCATTAATTTTTTTTTTTTTTTTTTTAGCGAGAGTGGAAGGGAGGGATGAAGGAAAGAGAGAGAGAGTGAGGGAAGAGAGAAACATTGATATAAGAGAGACACATCGACTGGTTTCCCTCTGTTCACAACCTGGGATTGAACCTACAACCAAGGTACATGCCCTTGACCACAAATCAAACTTGCAACCCTTTGGTCCAAAGACCAATGCTCTATCCACTGAGCCAAACAAGCTAGGGCAATAAAAACTTTTTTTAAAAAAAATTATGAAAAAAAGATGGTCTCTCACTTTACTGTGGGAAAGTAAGAAAAGTCTGAGGGGTCCCTGTCATTAAAGTGACTACAATCTAGTTGAGAAGACAAACCTAAACACCAAACAGAATGTCTACAACTTGCTCCTTAGATGACAGCCATATGAATTTTATAAGAGCCATAGATGATAGTTGCGGGCACATCCCCAGTGGGGAGTGTGCTGGAGGCAGCTGAAGTGACTACAATCTAGTTGAGAAGACAAACCTCAATGTCCAACAGAATGTCTACAACTTGCTCCTTAGATGACAATAATTTAAAAAAAAAAAGAGCCATAGATGAGAGAGGATAAATTCTAAAAAATGAATAAGCCTAGGAATACATGAACAGTATGTTTATATGTGTATCACTGTGTATATGTTGGCACTTTATTGTCAATTATACTTTAGTTTATGGCAATGTTTCTTAAAGTCTTTCCACTGAGTACCTGCAACAGAATCACTAGGTACTTATTAAAAATGCAGATTCCTAGCCCCACTGCAGACTTTTTAAAGCAGTAATTATTCACCCTGATAATTATTCAACTGAAGAACAATAGGATTTATCCTTATTGTCCCCCTGTTTGCTGCCAATGTCTCTGGTCAAACAGTAATGCCTTCTACACCTGCATGTCCAAGATAGGAAAGTCTTTTCAGGTCAGGCCAAAGTTAAACCAAGGGAAGAAAAGTGCCTTAATAGAAAATAGAACTATGAAGAGTTCCCTGTCCTGGTAGCTGCCATAGTTCCAACTTTCTTACATAGCAAACGGGGTAGAGGACAGAAGAAATATTGGGATGTTATTTCCCACTGGTCCTCAACATATAACATATACTCCAATCTGGTTTCTAGCTCTTGCCACACTTACTCTTACCTTTGCTTCTACTGTCAAACTTGTCCTTCCTCTCCCTCCTAATTTTCTGAATCTTTCTGGTCCTTGGGAGTCCCCTTTTCTCTAAGATTTCTTTACTTCTACTGATATATCTCCTCTGAATTCCTGTAGCATTCTAGTCACCACCACATGATTCAACATTTATTCACCACATGGTTCAACATTTATTAGGCTTTAATTTTTTGTGTCTATGTTGGTTTTAGCTCTCCAGCTAAATTTTAATAATCTTAGGGACAGAGAGTGTTTCTTATAGTTTGGTATTCCTCTCTATAACTACTAGAGTAGAGCTAAGTAATTTTTACTTCACTGATTGAAGTAAAAATTAACTAGCTCTGTACCGGAGAGGTCACACTGCTCCTTAGGTCTGTCTGCTTATCTGTCTTCATGTCGCCTTTGGGAGGCAAAGCCTCCATAGGATACTTAGCTGATTTACAGATGGAGAGACTTCATCAAGAAAAGTCAGGTCCTTGCCCTAGCGGCCTAGCTGGTTTGGCTCAGTGGATAAAGCGCCAGCCTGCAGACTGAAGGATCCCGGGTTCGATTCTGGTCAAGGGCACATGCCCGGGTTGTGGGCTCGATCGCCAGTAGGGGGAGTGCAGGAGGCAGCTGATCAATGATTCTCATCATTGATGTTTCTCTCTCTCTCTCCCTCTCCCTTCCTCTCTGAAGTCAATAAAAATATATTTTAAAAAAGAAAAAGAAAGGAAAGTTAGGTCCTTGACCAGAATTGTGGCTCCAGTCATGAGACAGAGAAAAACAAAGCATACAAAACTTTATCTGAACACTACATTCCTTTGCTCTGGTCAACCATTCAAGTTCGTCCAGAATTAAGAGCCTGGGAACTTCACACCATAAAGTCAGAAAATGTTCTCAAGGATGCCACTTTGTAAGTCTGGTCCTGATGATAAAAGGTAGGATTGCACAGGTATGAATGAGACTGCCATAATCATTTGGATAGCATATAGTTTGGGGGATGAATTCAGGCAAGCAAAACTGAGAAGAACTGATTATTGGTATTGGTAACAGGAGCCAAAGATATGTTAAGAGGAACAGGAACTTTGCCTTCCCTGTGTTCTGTATTATAATAGCGTGAACTCTTTAATTAGATAGACCAGACTTTAAATTCTGACTCTGTCACTAATTAGCTCTGTGACCCTGAGCAACTGACCCCCTTCTGAGCTTCCGTTTCCTTGCCTATAAGACTGAGATATAGCTGAAACCGGTTTGGCTCAGTGGATAGAGCGTCGGTCTGCGGACTGAAAGGTCCCAGGTTCGATTCCGGTTAAGGGCATGTACCTGGGTTGCGGGCACGTCCCCCGTGGGAGATGTGCAGGAGGCAGCTGGTCAATGTTTCTCTCTCATCGATGTTTCTAACTCTCTATCTCTCTCCCTTCCTCTCTGTAAAAAATCAATAAAATATATTTAAAAAAAAAAGACTGAGATATAATATCTACCTTGTAAGTTTGTGTTTTGGGATGAAATATTATAATCAAAATGGAAAGTTTCTAACACAAAGCTTGGAACATTAGTAGGCGCACTGAAAATATTACTTCCCCCTTTCTCTCTGTGTCTCCCTTCATTTCCTACTACTATTCAATACAAGAATAAAATGGCCTATGGATGCTCGCTTGATTCAGGAATGATTGTGTTATTAAATTCACCACCTACCCCATCTGGAGCCAATATTCCCAGGGTAATAAAGCATGTGATCAGAAACCTAGGGATAATCTGAGTCCTCTACCCTTTACTGGGAGGGGGCAAGTAATCAGAAGTGACTGTTGGCCTGAGCTTCTGAGAACCAATCAAAGGGTTGGCACTCTGAGGGTACGTATGATTGTGCCACACTGAAGAGGCTCTTTGGTCCCTTTGGGAAGGGTGTGAGACAACAGGAACTTTATATTCTGCAAAGAGGGGTGTAAATAAGGACAACCTCCTAGAAAACAGTTTGGCATTAATTAGTAAAGCTGAACATACCCTGCAGACCCTATAACCTGCTTCCATTTCTGGATTTATATTCTGGAGAAACTTTCAGATGTTCCCAGGAACATTGTTCATTATGACCAAATCTTGAATATAACCCAATCTCTCAGCAGTAGAATGGATAAATTAAGGTGCATTCATACAATGAAATATATAAATCAATGAGAACAAATTATTGCTACGTGAAACATCAAGATGAATTTTACAGACATAATATTAATCAAAAAAAGCCAGACCCAAAAGAATGTTTCCTGTTAAATAAAGTTAAAAAACAGCCGAAACCGGTTTGGCTCAGTGGATAGAGCGTCGGCCTGCGGACTGAAGGGTTCCAGGTTCGATTCTGGTCAAGGGCGTGCAGACAAAACTCATTTGTAGTAGTAAAAATCTGAATAATGGCCCAGCCAGTGTGGCTCAATGATTGAGCATCGACCTATGAACCAGGAGGTCACGATTCGATTCCCAATCAGGGCACATGCCTGTGTTGCAGGCTTGATCCCCAGAGTGGGGTGTGCAAGAGCAGCCGATCAATGATTCTCTCTCATCACTGATGTTTCTATCTCTCTTCCTTTCTCTGAAATCAACAAAGACATATTTTAAAAAATAAAGAAACCAAAACAGAGGCCAGAGAAATTAAATGACTTACTCAAAGTGATTCAATCTGATCTAGAACCTAGGTATGCCTTTTGGCTACTTGTCAAGTGCTCCTCCCACCGACCCACCCTGATTCATTTAGTTAGTCCCAGTTTCCTAATATCTTCCAGTGTCACATCCCTCATAAGACTCGCCTATGTTACAGCTTTTTTTCCTTCTAAATTTGACATTTTTGTTGTAGGGA
>NW_006285483.1:1295476-1311424 GCF_000327345.1 Myotis davidii
GGTGAGATATCCTTTCCTCCACAGATATTCTAAACACAAAACTAGTCAAAATATCTAATAATAGAGAACAGTCTGGGTCTATTTCTCTGATAGTTATTTTGACTTGTTAATGTAGCTCTGCCACTGTAGGGCTGCTCCAGCACAAAGGCTGACGTTTGAGCCTCTGTGACACAAAGAAAAAGGGAAGGGTCTGAAAGTTGATAAAAGAATATGCTTATCCCTTCTCTTTGTCCAAGCACACGGTCTCTTTAGAGAGGAGTTAGCTCTTCTGCCACCTTGTGACCGAGAATGAGAATAGTGGGCCCTCAGATCTTTTCCAATCCCCCCCCTCCAGGTGGCAGCATTGCCACATGGCATCTAGGAATTCACAGAAAAAAAAAATGAAATAAAGTTGACAGGGGAAGTTTCTTAAACTATAAGGGAGCAGAGAATCATGTAACCATGTTGAGGAAATAGTAACCAAAACCCATGTGCCTTCCCCCTGGCAGAATCAGGCAACTGCGGCAGGGAAAAAGGAATGCGACCATGCTGCCCTGGGCCAGTAAGGCTTGAGGTACTTATGTTCCCTCTACTTGGCTGGCCTCACTTCTCTGCTCCCTTCCATAGCAAAATTCCTTGAAAAGACTATGTACACACATTCAGCTCCAACTCCCTCTCAGCCTCTCCTACTTCCACCACTCTGCTGAAACTGTTCTTACAGATTTGTCAAATATAGTGGACGGTCTGTTCTCATCATACACACCTCTCAGCATTTGACCTACTGATCATTTCTTCCTTGAAATACTTGCCTTTCTTGGCTTCTATTGCATTCACTCTCTTGGTTTTCTTAGCTCAAATGTCACCTCCTCAGAGAAGTCTTCCCTGTCCACCCTATTTAAAGTGGCCTCTGCCAGTAACCCTTCATCTCATATTCTGTTCTTTGCTTCACAACAGCTATCACAATCTCTAATTATCTTATATATGTATTTGTATATTGTTTATTATTAGCCCTTTGCACTATTTTATTTTTCACCAGGTTTGTTGTCTGCTTTCCATCTTTTCATGTGAACATAGACTTGATCTTGCTCACTGCTAGAACGGTGTCTAGCACATAGTAGGCCCACAATAAATACTTGCTAAATGAAAGGCACTGTGGCTGAATGTTCAGCACTTCTCCTCCTTCCAATTTCAGGCAACATGTTGCCCTTGGTGACAGATATCTTTTCCTTTTTGTTTTCCAATATTTCCCTTAATGCTCTATTTAGCCAGATTTCAACCTGAGTTAAAATGTCAGGCAACAGGGTAACATTTAAATCACGATTTGACTCAGATCTAATGAATTCCCTCATGGAATGTCCCTATTCATCATTATCAATCAGAGTGTGGGCCTCTGGAACCTTCTTTCACATAGCCAAACCTATGTTTACTCCAATGGAGTACAATTACAGTGGATAGAGAGAATACAGAGGCTCTGGGCTTAGGCAGAGGACCTAAATACATCCTCATTTCTGCTTTATGATCCATCTACCTATACTGTCACAAAGTCTACATAGTATTATTGAAATATGCAAGTTTTAAATATCTCCAACAACAATTATCTGTCTAGGAAAACCTTCCCAAACTGCAGGCAGTCTCATCTAGGGTATTTAGCTCTTCTTCACAACCTCTCAGCCCAATAGTCATGGGAAGGTGGTTTACCTATACTCACTCCACTATTCAGGGGTGTGAAAATGTACAAAACTAGACAAGTAGGTCTATGCTGATGTAATTCTATGTGTGTAACTGTGAATGAATACTAGAGATCATTTGGTCAGAATATTTGCAGAGGAAAAAATTGAGATGCGGAGAAATCAAGCAATTTTCTCACGAGGACGTAGTTAATAATAGCCTGTATTAGAACCCAGTTCTCTTAATTCCTAGTGCAGTGCTTTCTACAGTGCAACTCACCAACTTATTCAGTCCCAGCTCCCTGCTCTACTCTGTAAATCACTTTCCTTAATTGAAATCTCTTTGTCTCTGTATGTTGGTGTGTAAATCTATATGCCTGTCTTAGTGAGCATGCTTGTGAATGTCTACGTGTCTACCTGCAAGTATTTATAAAGCATATCACTGGGCGTTTATGCCCTTTCTCCTAGGGAAACCTCTGGGTAATTACTGTTTCTTATGTTGGCAGCAGTGATCAGGGAAGACCTGAGTCAATCATTAACAAGCCGACTTAGTCCTCTCTCCAATCAGCTCTATTCCTGGGTCTTCATGAAACAGGGCAAGATAATTAGGGTGGAACCAGACTCTCCCAGGGTCAAACTTGGTTCTAGGGCAGTGAAAATGCCTAGAGACAAAGCCATAGGGGCAGTGACAGATCAGCAGCATACTGTCTCTGCAAGGAGCATGTGCTCAAGCTGACATGGATACCATCTTGGTCTTCAGCCTAATCATTACATCCTATGATGCCAACAAGAAAGGTAAGTGCTACTCTAGCCTAATCTCCTGGAAAATCCAAAGAGAGACCTAGAAAGTGTTTGGGGTCTCTTCTGGCAAATAGAGATATAGCCAATACTCAGCTGGCAATGCTTTCCAATCATCCTATGCGTCCTCTTGCAGGACTGCAACTTATTCAACCCAGAAAGATAGCTGTCTGTTTCGTGGTGAGAAGCCTTCAGAGAATGCCTTGTTCATGTAACTAACATCAGAGTCCTTTCACATGGTTTTCTCTCCTGGAGGGTGCTGTCACAAATTCATAGCCCCTCATAAGATGTCTTCCTTTTTAAGGTGTTACATCCAAATATGTGGGGATGCTCTTGGGAGGGGAGAGCTAAGAAAAGGGTGGTGTGGAGGTGAAATGGCACCATTTTCTGCTCTTTGTTAACTGTTCATTTAAAACATGATTTTTCAAAGTGTCCTAAACATTTCATCTCTATAATTTGCTCACCAGAGTTAAGGCCAAAGAGTATAATGTGCAGTAGTAGCAAATTTAGCAAATGAAGAAAACTCACACCAAAAAAAAGAAGAAAAAAAGAAAAAGAAAACTCACAACACCTTGTGAGTTATATGGCAAAAAGCATAAATAACTATGACCTGTGGTTCCATAAAATTCAGAAAGATACCTTGGTTCAAGGTTACGCTTAATAAACTTTCAAAAGTTTTAAAATAAGAACAGGAAGGAGAAGAAGTAATAACCAGTGTTTGAAGGAAAGGTTGGTTAGTCTTTCATTAATTAACTTCATTTAACTCTATTTTACCTCCCCACCCCCAAGGATAATAGATTGGTACTCAATTTTCTTTATACTAGTCTAACTTCCTCTTGTATATACTTTTAAGTCTTTGGGAGAAATTTTTATATTACCAATTGCAAGCTTTGAAAGAAGGAACTACATTATTTTGTATCTCCCTCTCCAGTGTCTGAAATTCTAAACAGTAAAGCCTGACCTTTTTTTTTTTTTTTTTTTTTTTTTTAAACTCAGAGATAGCCATTGTCAAGTGGAACAGCTCCCTGGGCTCTTCTCAACGGGTATGAGAAGCACCAGGGATGTGCTAATGTCAGGTATGGAATAAGCTCTCCCTTCCTGAAAAAAAAAAAATCACTTTGCCAGAAAGTTTTTACTTTTAAAAGATGCCTATCTCTCCCATTCCTAGCTCAGATCTCAAATACCCTATTTTAAAGATATGTATTCCCCCCAAAAGCTTTCCGGAAGCCAGTTTTTTAAAATATATTTTAAGGATTTTTTACAGAGAGGAAGGGAGAGGGATAGAGAGTTAGAAACATCGATAAGAGAGAAACATCAACCAGCTGCCTCCTGCACACCCCCTACTGGGGTTGTGCCCACAACCAAGGTACATGCCCTTGACCGGTATCAAACCTGGGACCCTTCAGTCCACAGGCCGACGCTCTATCCACTGAGCCAAACCAGTTAGGCCTGGAAACCAATTTTTGAATTAACTCTTATTAGCTAAGGAATGGCTATATAAATCAAAAAAGGGGGTGAAGAACAAGAAGGAGGCAGTACTCAACCCTCTCTGCATTAGAGAAGACAATCTATAAGCATTTCTCAGGGCTGAACTTACTGCAATTACCTATCTTCATGGGATTCATGGTAGGAAAAAAGGCAGGTTTGTACAGTAAGTACCATAAGCACATAGTGAGGGAAAAATCAACTAAAAAGAGACAAAAATACAGCAGTGGAGTTTAACGAGTCAATACAGTAGTTCAGCCATTCAGATTAAGAATCAGCTTCCTGTCCAGGCAGTGTGGTTCAGTGGTTGTGTGTCAACCCAAGAACTGGGAGGTCACAGTTTGATTCCCCATCAGGGCACATACCTGGACTGGGTGCTCAATTCCCAGTGAGGAGCGTGCAGGGGGCAGCTGATCGATGATTCTCTCATCATTAATGTTTCTATCTCTCCCTCTCTCTTCTGTTCTGAAACCAATAAATATATGCCAGCTTCCTTTGTTCTCTTTGGCTTATCTCTTTGCAGAAGCTCAAGCAGAAGACAACAGGTCCACCTTCGTCCAAATTCTGACTGTGGCTACCCTGCAGTGCCTTGCCTCTGGGAGCAAAGTAAAAGTCAGCCTTGAATATTCAGAGAAAAGGCCAAAGGTCAAGCATACTCTAAAGAACCTGCGAGTTATTGCTGCTCCCCATAGAAACAGCACTGCTTTCCCAAGCTGTCACCTAACCCCCACATCCAACTTTCAGAATGGATCTCTTCTAACAGGCAAAGGTGAGGTTGGAACATGAGGTGAAGGTAGGCATGACTTTTACTTATAACCCTGAATGCAGGTAGAGCTTAGTAGCAGCTAATGCCTCAAGGAAATGGATTATCCTCTCCTTTGGCAAATCTATGTCCTCTCTGAGACTCAGTTTTCTAATCTCTAAGGGCCCTTCTAACCCTGACATGTGGCAATTTTCACATGCTCTCATTTCTGATGGGTCGTCTTTCACAATGGTTATTTGATTTTTGATTTACTCTGAATGCACATAGTAAAATGTTCAAACAACACAGGTTTCCAGTGAAAAGTAAATCTCCCTTGTTCTACTCCCTCAGTCCTCTAGTACTCTATCCCTGAAGGAAACCCTATTAACAACTTACTGAGTTTCCTTCCAGAGATATTCTAAGCATGTATGGATGTATATATTTTAAACACATAAATAGTAGCATATCATATACACTATTCAATACCTTGCTTTTTTCCACTTAAAAATGTATTGTATAGATTGTTCCATATCAATATGTATAAACTAGAGGCCTAGTGAATGAAATTTGTGCATGGGTGGGGTCCCTTGGGGTGGCCTGCGAAGATCAGGCCCTAGCTCGAATCCCCAGCCTCACAGGCCTGTCTGGCACCCTGCCTTGGCCTGGCGCCACCTGCTCACCTGCTCCACCATCCCGCCATGGCCCCGCTCTCATCGGGGCCCATTGTGGCTGGCAGCACCTCCACTGTAGCCCACTGCCAGCACCACTATGCCCGCCATGTTCCGTACCAGCCCCTGTTGGTCAGCGCACATCATAGCGAGTGGTCAAACTCCAGGTCAGACAAACTCCCGCCCGAAGGGACAATTTGCATATTAGGCTTTTATTATATAAGATATGTCTCATTCCTTGTAACTGTTGTACAGTATTACATTTTATGGCTATACTATCACCAGTTTCCTATGGATGGATATTTTGGTTGTTTCCAAACTCCTGCAAATACAAACAATGCTGCAAGCAATAATCTTATACATTCTTCTTTGTGTGCCTACAATTTATCTATAGGATAAATTCCAAGCAGAGTTGTTGTATCAAAGTTTAATAGATATTGCTAAGTTACCCTCCACAGTGGTTGTTCGGTTTTTCACTTCCACACACATTGAGGGTGCCTGTTCCCCCACAGTTGCTGAGCAATGGCTCTTGACCTCTGCCTTAAGTTTCTCTGCTTCTGTCCTTCCTTCTCCCACCCATTCTTTCTGTCAATTAGTTTATGATCTATACATTAGTATTGGCAGTTCCCCCTACATACAGGCAATTCCCTAGAAGCTACTGTTGCACTGCTGGAAAAAATTAAATAAAACTTGACACTTTTAGAGAAACTGGGGGCTCACCAGCAGAATAATGGGGGGAAACTTTTAAAACTACCATCTGTTTAGAGGACTAGAAATTGGGAAATAAGTGGATAGGTTCTTGGGATGTGGCCCAGTTATAGTAAATTATAAATCCTCACATGACATGAATGTTTTCATTCCTTTATTATACTTTCTAAAGTTCACATGGTAACCACTTTTGTGTGAAAAAAAAAAAAATACAAAAAACTCTTAAAAACTTAAAAGCCTCTGACAGTATTTGGGGGATTTCAGTCATTCAGTGTTAAAGCAAATTAATTCAACCAGATTGTTCTCTTCCTAACATGTGACACCCCCACCCTATGAGTCAATGATAAGTGTGATGGGGAACAGTGAACTTAAGTCATTTTGGAGTCTAGAGCACTTTGTACAGGGTGAATCTTTCTTGGATATAATGCTATGCAGTGTTGGACTCAGAGCAATTAAGACACTAGCTTTTAGAGAGTTGGGACAGGGAAAACTGGGAGTTTAAGGGGAGAGATGCCAATGATCAACCTGCCCTAATTTAGCAATTTGCTTTGGGCTAGCCTAGAGTCCAGGGAAGGAGGAAAAGTTAAAGCCAGCGATTTTTGATGGGTGTGCTTCAAGAATTTTTAAGACATGCAATACCTGATTTTTAGTCAGGGGCACTGGCCTGTTTCCCTTAGATTGTTAAACTAAAAAATAGCTGTCCAGTGTGGCTGAATAAAAAATTATACCTATTTATTTTTGTCAGATCAGCAAAAAAAAATTGGGGGGGGGGGGGTTCCCTGGAATTTTGGTAGTTTCTGTGTGCCATGAGATGGAAGAGGTTGAAAATAGCTGGTTTAAGCTAATCCCTGTACTATTTGAGCTGTGCAAACAAAGTAAATGGATATTTGCAGGTTAGTTTGGGGATCTAATCATCAGTCAAGATACATTTCTTGAACAATGACGAATTGCAGACACCAATTTATGAGTGGAATTTTGAAATATTGCCCCATTTGTGAGTATGAAACTGCGTATTCTGAATTCAAACTTACACTGAGTGCCAGGAAGTGACACGCTCCAAGTACAGTAGAAATAAAGTACATGGTCAAATTTATAAGGTCATAGAAGAGATGCCCACTATGCATGACATCAGTCTACACAGGAGAATGTCCCAGAAACAGAAGTCAGTACGTGGAAATGTTCCCAGAGCAAAGTAGGAATCTGAAACTGTAAGGATGAGAATGGACTGCAACACAGTTGGTCATCAGAAGATGTGGGTTGACATGCAATCTAGAAAAATGTAAGATGGCAACTATTACTGTTTATGGAATTTGGCCAAGGAAAAGATTCTCTATTATAAATATTCTGATAATTCTTTCTGATGAAAGAGGACTCCTAGGTCTTTATCACGTCTGATAAGTTTTACACCATCTAGTTCCTATTCTTCAGATTCCATATTAATCAAGAAACTTTCCAATTATGCATTAGGTTTCACAAGAACCTGTAGGTTTAGAAAAGGGTATCTAGAAGAGAAAAACATCATATCTGATCCATTTGACAGACACATTCTCCTATGTAAATATTTTTAATGTCATTTTAGTATATAGATTAGGTTCCTGGGAATTTGACTGGTGTGAACTAATTCCTATAGTCTGTTTACACCATGTGAAACTGTGAGTACAGGAGAAATATTACACAAATGTTTATTCTGATATTAATGATCACCTTTGACAAGTTACTTAATTTCTCCAGTGCTCAGTTTCTATAGGTCAGTGATAGCAAACCTATGACATGCGTGTCAGAGATGACACGCGAACTCATTTTTTTGGTTGATTCTTCTTTGTTAAATGGTATTTAAATATGTAAAATAAATATCAAAAATATAAGTCTTTGTTTTACTATGGTTGCAAATATCAAAAAATTTCTATATGTGACACGGCACCAGAGTTAAGTTAGGGTTTTTCAAAATGTTGACACGCCGAGCTCAAAAGGTTTGCCATCACTGCTATAGGTACAAATGAGGGGTTTGACTACATGGTCTGATTTCTATATATGTACAGCTGAGGTTTAGATCCAAAGCACAAACCCAACAGCCCTTTCAACCTGCTAGTATTATTACAGAATAGGCTCTGAAAGAGACTTCCATTTAAATACAATGCACCTAATGTTCCCCTTTTAAAATAAGTTATTTTTTAAGAAAGCAAAGCATCATCTCCTAAATCATCCATTTCATAAATTTGGATTTTTGTTTCTCTCATTAAAGTGGGGCATTCATGCCCAAATATCCTTAGCCAAAGAAAAGCTCATATTGCAATTCTATCATCACTGGGAATGGAGAGCTGTATTTACAAATGTGCTTCCCCTTAATGCTGTTACCTAGCAGATGAGATCTACTACTAGAGACGAACTGCCAACATGGATGGGCATTAATTCAGAAACTAGGCAGAAATAAAAATACACTGATAGATGAAGCCTATTAAGTAGACTTTGCAACAGTGGCCCCAGAAGGTGGGAAGACATGCTATAGTGAAATACCATTAACCCTATGGTTAGAGGGCACAGTTCTACTTAGAGGATCTCTAGATTTTTCCTCCTCCTCCAATCATAATATCACTCAGGGTGCAGAGTGTTTTCACCTGCTTTCTCATCTTCACATCACCCGCATGAAATAGGTAGATCAAGGATTATCCTTTATAATAAAGAGCTAATGTGCTAATTAGACTGAACAGCAGAACGACCGTCTGGGGCTGCAAAGGGCCGGGCCCCTTGCATGAATTTCGTCCACTGGGCCTCTAGTTTTATTATAACCATCTTCCAGACAAGGAGACCAAAACTCAGAGAACTTAGGTGACTTGTCCAAAGTGAAATTTGCTTATCTTCAGCTCATCAGTCTCATAAAACATATGTTATCACTTCAGAGACCTGACTGGCACTATGCTGAAAATACTTCACATAATGTCCTTGTTTTTTTCTTTTGAAACTGTGGCTCTTTGTCTCTATCTTTGCTAACACTGCCTTCCTGATTAAAATGAAATCAAGGATGAGTCCTTACCCTGTAATTTCATGTACAGTGTCTGGTACTGTGGCCACTGGTCTCTGAAGTAAGGAACTATCATTTTCACATGGACTTAATCAAGACATGGGAGAGTAATTTAGAAACATCAAGTAGGACTTACAGACCTCAATTTAATAAACAATGATAAGAGACCATTCAAAATGGAATAGGAACCACTGTCTGAATTGGATTAGGTCAATTCTGGAGGCAAGTGAAGTTCATTCCAGACTACAGACAGAATTTGTCTGCATCATCTCATCACTTCCACAGCTGGTCTGAGTCACCATCATCACTCATTGGATTTCTGCAATAGCCTCCTAACAGGTGACTCTGCTTCTACCCTTGCCCCTGCTACCGTCTCTTCCAGTGATCCTTTAAAAATAAAACCATCATGTCATTCCTCTGCTCAAAACCTTGTAATGGATCCCCATTTCTTTTTTAAAAATGTTTCTATTGACCTGAGGGAGAGAGGCAGGGAGAAGGAGAGAGAAAGAGAGAAACAGCACTCAACCAGGGATCAAACCCAGGTATGTGCCCTGACCAGGAATCAAACCCGGTGACCTTTCAGTGCACAGGATGGGACAACGCTCAACCACCTGAGCCACACCGGGCAGGACTGGATCCCCATTTCAATCAGAATAAAAACCAAAGTCCTTAAACTAGCCTACAAGGCACTCAGTGATATGGGCCCATTTCCTTCAGTGGTTCTCAACCTTGGCTGCACATTAGAATCACCTGAGAATCTTTTTAAAATCCTGATTTCTGGGCCTCATCCTCCGGAAATTGTTTCTTTGTTACTAATGTTGTGGCCCCACCCGATAACAAAGATACACAATTTCCAGAGGATGAGGCCCAGAAATCAGGATTTTAAAAAGATTCTCAGGTGATTCTAATGTGCAGCCAAGGTTGAGAACCACTGCTTTAGATCCTTATCTCCTACTCCTGCCCCCTTGGTCACTCTACTCCAATCTCACTGGCCTCCTTGCTTGTCCTCTAAAACTCTAACATGCCAGACATCTCTGCCTATACTCTAGCTCTCGCCTCTGCCTAAGTCACTACAACAGGTCCTTGAATAACATCATTTTGTTATAACATTGATGGGGAAAAAATTGATTTCCACTAGGGCAGTGATGGCGAGCCTATGACACGCGAACTCATTTTTTTGGTTGATTTTTCTTTTTTAAATGGCATTTAAATATATAAAATAAATATCAAAAATATGTCTTTGTTTTACTACACTTGCAAATATCAAAAAAACTCTATATGTGACACGGCACCAGAGTTAAGTTAGGGTTTTTCAAAATGCTGACATGCCGAGCTCAAAAGGTTCACCATCACTGCACTAGGGCCACTGTCTGTGTGGAGTTTGCATGTTCTCTCCAGTCTGCAAGGGTTTCCCTCTGTACACTGCTTTTCTCTCACACCCCAAAGACACATTACGTGACTTGGTGTATCTGCATTGCTCTAGTCTCCATGTGGGTGTATGTGAGGGTGCCCTGAAGTGGAAGGGCTCCCTGTCCAGGGTTTTCCCCCGCTGAGTAGCTGGGATAGGCTCTGGACACCCTCAACCCTGAACTGGCATAAGCAGTTTAGGAAAGAATTATCTTGCTTTTTTAAAATTAATATTTATTAATATATGTATAGTTCACATTTATTTCAAAGTTTAATATTATAAGTGTTTGGGGTCTTTAGAAATTTGGTGACTTTTTTTTTTATCAGAAATATGCTGTAGGAACCCAATTCTTATTTATATCAGTTAGTCTATGGGACAACTGGCTTTGTTATATGTCATTTCGCCTTAAAGTCACAGTTTCCAAACCTAGCGACAACATTAGTGAGGACTTACTATACCTTCCAGGTATCTGCATGGCTAGTCCCCTCACCTCCTTCAAGTCTTGGCTCAATCCTCACCTTCTCAATGAAACCAGCCTACACTGCATGTTGCCAAACCACTGCCCACCTGCACTGCATCCCTAGACTGCTCCCTTACTTTCCTCTACTTTTTAAAATATTATTTTTATTTTTTTATTGATTTAAGATAGGAAGGGAGAGGAAGAGGGAGGGTGAGATAGAAACATCAATGATGAGAGCGAATCATTGATCGGCTGTCTCCTGCATGCCCCACACTGGGATGGAGCCTGAAACCTGGGCCTGTGCCCTGACCGTGAACCAAACAGTGACCTCCTGGTTCATAGGTCAATCAATGCTCAGCCACTGAGCCATGCCAGCTGGGCACCTTCCTCTACTATAATTATTTTTTCTTTGTAGCACATACCATAAAATTTACTCTATTTATTGTGGTCTGCTTCCCCCTCCTCCCCTCAACCCTTTCTCTCCTTTACTCCTTCCCTGGCTAGAACGCATCCAACTGATATATCCAAAGTAATGAAGTAGTCTCTGGCACGTAATAGATACAGTATCCATTTTTAATTATTTGCAGAATGAATGAAATTGAGGAGTGCATGTAGCTGGGTGGTCTTTCCTTCTTCCAACTCCTTTGGCTTTCCCTGATCCCCTCTCAGAGCAGTTGACTTACACTCCACCAGACAAACTTGCAGCAGTCATTAAGGCAAATGATAACATTTCATGCTCCTCCGTGGACTTTGGAGCCATCTTTTTAAAAGATGGAAACTTTGAACAGTGTTACGCCCTCCATCCTTATTATTATTATGGCCTTAAGAATGATAGGCAAACAAGATATGGTCTTCTCCTCCGCTTTGATCCTACATTAGTCAAAGGCCTCCTGGGGATTTTAATCCATATCTCTTATTAGTATCTCTATTCTCATTTACTCTTGGCATCATTTGGAGCTTACACCCTACACCTATGGACAGGTTAATGGGGCCACAGTGAGAAGTTTAGTATCATCTTGGGCAGAGCTAGGGTCTTTTGTCAGATAAAATCAAATGCAGGATAAAGTTTTCTCAGTTGTCCTTTCATTCTTTCTTTTTTTATAGCTTTTTTACCAGGGATCTTCCAATGTAAGGTCTACCCAGCAATGAGGACTTCATTAGAGGCTTTTTCCACCACTACCACCTCCATAACTCCAGGGAATAACGAAGGAGAGAAAACTACAAGTATTGATGAGTTTTCTACCCCTTTGAAACAACAAGGTACAGAATAAGTAATGGTGAGACAAGAACAGAAAGAAAAACATTTTTAACCCCAACATTAGCCTGGGTCTCCTAGGATTTTCCTGGAGGTTGAGAAGTTACACAGAGTTTCTATTAGAAAAACCACTCCATTTCCTATGGAAAAAATCAGTTTCTCTATAAAGAAGGTCCCAGAAATGTTTGTAGTTTAATACTTGATAATAATAAATGACTGTTACTGCTTTATGTATTTACTATTCTACACTTTTTATCATTGGTTTAGAGTGTACTCTTTCTATTTATAAGAAAAGTTTGCTGTAAAACAGTATGTTGTGTTAAGCCAGCAGCAGCCTCATACATCCTGTGTTTACTGTCTCTTGATTATACCCTTTTCTCTTATGCTTGATTTAATCTCAGGTTGTTTTATAAATTTTGTGTAGCTTAAATGTACAGTGTTGTATCAAGTCTACAGTAGTGTACAGTAATGTCCTAGATCTTCACATTCACTCACCCACTCACTCACCCAGAGCAACTTCCAGATGTTCAAGCTCCATTCATGGTAAGTGCCCTGTATAGATAAACCATTTTTTATCTTTTACACTGTATTTTTACTGTACCTTTTCTATACACAAATACCAATGTGCTACAATTGCCTACAGTATTCAATACAGTAACATGCTGTACAGGAGCAATACACTATACCATATAGCCTAGGTATGTAGTAGGCTATACCATCTAGGTAGTGTAAGTGCACTCTCTCATTTTTGCTCAGTGATGGAATTGCCTAATGATGCATTTCTTAGAATGTATCCAGGTTGTTAAGGGGCATATGACTGTATTAATAGTGCTTTACCTCAACACCAATGAGCTAATCTTGCATCCAGATTTGGGGACAGAATGAAATGTATTTATGTGGTAGGTAATACCAGCCACTGCATGTATAGACAGGCGACATTTACACACTAAGCAATTATTATAGTGATGGCAACAACCAAGTGCATGTTTCATCTGCACAGTTTTTGGAAATGACCTTCCCTAAATTGGCCAGAACTCAAATTCTGTAAGATTCTGGCTTGGGTTACATCCTAGTTCCTGCCGGGAGAAAAATAAAATATGAGACTAGTAATAACAAGATGCATATAAGCCATTTGTCCCCAAATTTGACTTATGACCCAGGAGCAATGCCAACTCACCTTTGTTCCTCCTATGCCCCACTAAAGCCACGGGGAGCAAAGGAGGGTGATTTTCTAGGTAGAGACCCTGAGAGGGCTGCTGGTGAAAGAAGAGTTTAGAACTCCTTGGGTACTCCCACCCCTTTTCCTCTCTTGAGAGCAGTGCAAGAATGGGTCCTACTTGATCATGGAAAAATCCCAAATCCCAGGGAAGGTGACTCTCTGAGATTAGAGCAGAGCCCATGATGCCCACCCCACTCCTGACTCTAAGTCTGAACTGGAAAGTGGGCCTCCGCCTCTGAATCTAGCTGGACCCCTCTTAGTCATGTGAGCCAAGAGTCCTTCAAGTCAAAGGGTTGATCTCTTCCCTCTCTCAAATTCTCTTTCTCCCTCTTCTACTCCTCTCTCTCCTTTGACACAGATGAAAATCTAGAGAAGAGGCAGAAATGGAGCATTGTGGTCAAATTTCTGATTGCTGGCACTCTGTTGTTCAGTGGAATCGCTATTACAGTGTTTGTCATTTTTGAAGTTCCATGTCCTGTAAGTTTGCTGATGTATTGGGTCCTTGGGCTTGATCTATAAAAATCTCCTTTTCCAGAGGCAGGTTGGCATAAGAAAAACATACTGTAGACTTTGGAGTTTGGGCAGACCTACCACTCACACTCACTGAGTGGCTTCGAGAAAGTTGCTTGGCTTGTCCAACATCAGTAGTCTCATCTTTAAAATGGGACTAATGATACTTGCCCCTTCGGTGGTTATGAAGGTTAATTGAAATCCTGTGTGACAGGTGCCTGGCACATAGTAGGTCCTTGCTAAACGTGAGTCTCTTTCCTTTGCTACTTGTACATTCTCTAGAGAGGATAGAGCCAATAGGACCGAATAGCTTCTTTAGAAGAGATAATTTTCTTTAAATGGCCCAACATGCGGTTTGGAAGATAATCAAATGCATACCAGCCACCTAAAGTTAATACCAGTCATTTTTCTCCCCTCAGTGTCAATGCCTAAGAACCAGAGAACTATGCCAATGCCGGCGATTGTGGGGAAGGCAAAGGAAGGAAGGCCAACAACCTGAGGCAGCTGAACGCCAGCCTCACTCTCAGCCAGAGAAGGAAAGTGTCCTCTGTATGGTTTGTGCATTTGCTTGGAGAAAATGGGGCCAACATATAAGTGCTGGGAGACAGGAAGCTGCTTGTTACGAAGCAAATGTGGTTAATTGTTTTATGTGTCAGGAAATAGGTAGGTATTTGTATGCTATTTTCTTACCATTAGCCCAGCCATAACACGGCAGGGTACATACTGAAAATGCAGATTCCTGGGCCCCAGATATAATGACTCAGCAGAATGAATCAGGAATTTTTAACATGCTCCCTATGTAGAGGTGAATTTACTGTAAAATTAATGATGCTTAAGCTTCAGGCACCATGGGACCTTATATCCAATTTTGTATTTTAAAAAGTAAATCATTTTTCTTTTTTAAAATGTTTTATTGATTTCATTTTTTGTTGTTATTAATCCTCATCTGAGGAAATTTTTTCCACTGATTTTTAGAGAGAGTGGAAGGAAGGGGGAGAGACAGAAAGAGAGAAACATTGATGTGAGAGAGACACATCAATTGGTTGCTTTCCACATGCGCCCTGACCAGAGCAGGAGATGGAGCCTACAACCGAGGTACGTGCCCTTGACTGGAGTCGAACTCCAGACCCTTCAGTCTGAGGGCTGGCGTTCTATCCACTAAGCCAAACCATCTAGGGCTTTATTAATTTCAGAGAGAGGAAGAGAAAAATAGAAATATCAATAATTAGAGAGAATCATCTATCAGGATGCCCCTTACTGGGATGGATCCCGCAACCCATGCATGTGCCCTGACTGGGAATCAAACTGTGACCTCCTGGCTCATGGGTTAAAGCTCAGTCACTGAGCCACTCCTGCTAGGCTGTTTTGTTTTCCTTAAGAAAAGCTCCCGCAAACCTATAAGAGCTTCAGAGACCACAACTATGTGTCCATCCCTGCCCTTAGGTAACTCTTACATACACCAAAGTTTAGGAACCACTACACTTGAACATAGTTTGATTTTTGGCAAAACAGCTTTTTTCCTCCATACCCTT
Organism: Myotis davidii; assembly: GCF_000327345.1. Taxonomy (NCBI): domain Eukaryota; kingdom Metazoa; phylum Chordata; class Mammalia; order Chiroptera; family Vespertilionidae; genus Myotis; species Myotis davidii. The sequence goes on from NW_006285483.1 coordinate 1,310,927, forward strand.
GGGTTTCCTGACAAGATTATAAATTCATATTGCTCTTTAGTGTCTAAAACAGACACTACCCGACTGGTTCAGCTCAGCTCCTTTAAATCCTATTTCCCCATGAGGAGTGGATTCAGCCTTTGCATATAAGAAATTGATGGGCGCCTTCTCTACAACATCTACAAGACAAAGAGACTAGGTCTCCAATACTTTCTAAATTAAAAATGGTACCCACTTTTGTAGAATTACAACATTAAGAATGAGTCTCAAAGACTAAGTGTCCAGGATGGTACACATGCTGCTACCCTTTAATTCTGTGTTGGCTGCACATATCAATAATCAACCATAGTGAAACTAGAAGATGAGTAAGTTCTGGAAATCTAATGCATAGAATAGTGAGTACAATCAACAATACTGCATTATGTTCTTCAAAATTGCTAAGAGACTAGATCTTAAATGTTCTCACCACAAAAAAGAAAAGATAACTATGTTCCGTGATGGAGGTGTTAGCTACAGTAG
>NW_006285483.1:1311843-1313479 GCF_000327345.1 Myotis davidii
TTGATTTCAGAGAGGAAGGGAGAAGGAGAGAGAGAGAGATACAAACATCAATGATGAGAGAGAATCATTGATTGGCTGCCTCCTGCACACCCCACACTGGAGATCAAGCCCGCAACCTGGGCGTGTGCCCCTGGCTGGAATCGAACCTGAGACCCTTCAGTCCACAGGCCAATGCTCTATCCACTGAGCCAAGCCAGCTAGGGCATTGTTTCTTCTAATATTGGATGATGAGCTCATGTAAATTAGTATGATTTTATCATCTGGTGTAGTTTTAGTTCTTTACTCCAATCTATATTATCATTTCTACTGAATATTGGAAAAAACTGGTCTGAAGGGAACTATAAAGTTTAGTTTAGAATTACAGGAAACCATGAAGCAGCAACTCTGAATTTTTCCCATGAACAAAATAAGCTGCTAAATAATAAAAGAAATTAATAAAAATAGTAATAAGTAATTTTATACAAATTGCCTTATTTGAGCCACATAGAAATCATGGGAGGGAGCTAGGACAGAAATATACATTTTTATTGATACTTACACTGAGGCCCAGAGAGGTTATGTGACATTGCCAAGGTCACACAGGTGGTAGAAACAGAACTGAAGTCCAGGTCTTTTCATTCCTAATTAGATTTACTGGCTTATTCATCTATTCCATAAAATTTTACCGAAAGTGCCAATTTTAGTTCTGTGTGCCAAGTTCCCGCCTTCCAGAGGCTTACAGTCTATGTTTATAACAAGTTAGCATTTAGAAAGCACATACAAAATCAGATGGGGCATGGAGTCAGGTGTAGTGAGAATGGAAAAGGATTAGTAAAAAATATTTAGTCCAGCTGAGACCGGTTTGGCTCAGTGGATAGAGCGTCGGCCTGCCGACGGAAGGGTCCCAGGTTCGATTCTGGTCAGGAGCATGTACCTTGGTTGTGGGCACATCCCCAGTTGGAGATGTGCAGGGGGCAGCTGATCGATGTTTCTCTCTCATCGATGTTTCTAACTCTCTATCTCTCTCCATTCCTCTCTGTAAAAAATCAATAAAATATATTTAAAAAAAATATTTGGTCCACTTAGACCTAGGTCTCTGCTGTTTTTCCAACAGAGTGAGATTGTTTGGGCCTGATTCAAGGAATGAAGTAGAACTGTTGTGCACCTGGGATCCCAAGTAGCTGCAGGCCCAGGGCCTTTTCCATCCAAGGCAAATAGGTGAAGCAAGGGGTAGATGGGGCTCTTTGCTGGTAGGTTATAGGGTCCAACAAATTGTAGGTTTTCATACTAAGTGCACCTTGCAGATACTTTCTCTGTGTAAGCACAATAACTTTCCCTAGAATTATTGGGAAGCAAAGAGGAAAAATGATGAGTACTTAGAATGATACAGGGTTTTGTACTTAGCTATTTTTTGGTGGTACATTAAAAAATACCCATTTGCATCCTTTTTTATCTTTCCTATTTTCTTTCGATCTCTATGTTGGACAAAATGCTCCCAACTCAAACTCAACGAAAGCTGCCGGGATCACTGTTATCCACCAGACATACTTCTGAGAAGTTCTGCTCTGTCTCACACACTGCATGATGGATGCTATCCTGTCTTCTCACTATTATTAATCAAGATGGGCAGATTCTTGCCATTTCTGCACTCATATCT
>NW_006285483.1:1313522-1319578 GCF_000327345.1 Myotis davidii
AGCAGGAACAGCAATCAACCAGTAATGCCAGGCCAATGAAGGGGGAGCCTGGGCTTAACAATCAATTACCCTCATGCCACTGGTACTGACTGAGTCACAAGCCTCTGAGATTCACGTTGTACTTCCACAAAAAGTGGGTATCTTCTCATCCCATCAATGAAAACAGAAAGTCTTCCCTAAAAGGTTTAAACACAGCCTCCAAGGAATGGCGAAGAGCAGCCACAAGAGTGGCACAGTTCACCCACTCCTCTGTTACCTTCACGGCTGACTTCATGCTCACTGACTCTCAACTGGCTTAGGGTGGTGGTCCTGTTTTCCCAAGGTTTTATGATTGAGCCTCTGCCACCACAAGTAGCTATGAACACAATGATGAAGGGAATGTGAATTTAAGCATTCCAAGGTGCTTAGAGACTGCACATCATAGGACCCAGATGAGGTCTCCTGATAACCCAGAGTTCCTAAAGTGGCCCTGATATTGTACCCTACCATAGAGTGAGCAGTGTACATTCTGAATAAGGTCACGTGAGCAAAATGATTATCATAATCATTCTCAAGGAGGTACAGCTATAAGTCAAGTCTGACCTGCTTAAGTACGAGTTTGGTAAGAAAGTGGAAAGAGATTATGCTAAAGCAGGATTTAGGTAGAAAGGGAATGTTGGGGGCAGATAAAACTGTTACCCTGCCTTTTTTCATAAAAGGCTGAAACCATTCTATTTTGTTGTGGTGAAATGTGCCTGTTTCTAAATAATTCTGTTTTCTTAGTTCTCTGATAAAAACCATATACTAATTGTAGTTTTCTTTTACTTCAAGTATTGTCCAAAAAATAATGATTCTCAAAACTGTACCAACAGAGGAATGTATCTTGTCATAAACCCTGAATTAATATTCAAGCAAGTCTGGAAAAGATGGAACAGAAATAAAGCATGATTTATGGTAGTTTTCAAGGAAGCCCTAGAGACCCTTTAGGCATCCTAAAGTCCATGGAGCCTTGAAAATACAGCAGGTGAAGACAACAGAGCACTGGGGCTTGCACTTGAATAAATGAGTATATGATTTGCACACTTCCACTGATTCACATCACCTCCAGTTTATCCTGCAACCTGTGGTTCAGTCTGACCATGAAATAGGAAAAACAAAACAAACAAACAAACAAAAACTTGTTCCTTCCCAAGACCATGAGGGAGGATGGTAAGAAGCATTCTATACTTAGAAGCTCTTGGTCTAGAATTGATGCCTACATTCATCCCCACCCTCCCAGCCTCATCCACCACAGATGTCCTTTAATCCAGAAACATGAGATTTATCAGGAGATGAAATCTGGGGCAAAGTCTACACCCATTAATGCTTCTGCAAGAGTGAAATGTGAATAACATTTATAGTGACTTTCTTTAAAGAAATTCACAGATGGGATCAAAATCATTTATTTTTGCTTTAGGAACAACTTGTTCCCCTGACAAAGCAAGGCCCCTCTGAGGATTGTCTGACTCCCTAATTGGTAATCATTTAGAATCCCCATACTCTCTTAACAGAGGAGATCTCTGAAAACTAAGAAATGGACGAGAGAAACAGCAGAAGGGAGGGGAGCTTGGGATGGGCTCCTCAGTCTGCAGATCACTTCACAGCAGGACACAATTCTCCCTGTCACCACTATAGAGTAGGCTATAGTCTCAACTTCATAAAACACTCTTTGTGTGGCATGCCAATAATTCCTCTGGGAAGTGACTAGTTGGCAAGATTTTTATTTCAAGTTTTTTTTCATTAAGTTACCACCCTTTGTTTTTCAATTATTAAAGTACGTTATCATTACAACAATATTTAGAAAATGCTGGAAAATCTAAAAGTAAAAATATTATAACTAATCCTTCCTCCACTGTTAATACTTTGATGTACCTCTTTATAGATATTACACACACACACACACACACACACACACACACACATAATCCTTATACATAAAAAGATACGTTACACAAATAAGATCATACTCTTTATACCATTTTAAAGTTGCCATCTCTTTTTTGGTTAGCATATTACTGCTATATTCCAGTCAAGTCTTAGAAAGGACTAGAAGTCATTCCACCTTTTCTAAGGGCCTAAATCACCCCAATAATTTTTTTTTAATCCTCACCAGAGGATATGTTTTTCATTGATTCTGGAGAGAGTGGAATGGAGAGGGAGAGGGAGAGGGAGGGAGAGAGAGAGAGAAAGAGAGAAACATCAATGTGAAAAAGATACATACATCTACGAGTTGCTTCCTGGACATGCCCTGACTGGGGACTGAACCCAAAACCTGGGTATGTGCCCTGACCAGGAATTGAACCCACAACCCTAACCAACTAAGCCACACCAGCCAGGGCACCACAATACTTTTTGATAGATGCAATGATTACGGTAGGAAGTTGCTTAGGGCAGAGAAGGCAGATTAACAGAAACTTCCAATTTAAACTTTTGAAGGTATTGCTGAATGACATTAATAGTTGTATGTGTATGTGTGTTAAAGCATGACTTACTCAGTATAAACTTAAAATATACAATTTTATGTTTTGCCATTTCTTCATTTTTTAGATACACCCGTGTTCTCAAAAAATCAACATGACCCAGGACCAGGCCATTAGGGTCCCTTCTTTTCTGTACACCTAGGCTAGTGCAAAAGGCTACTAATCACAAAGGGACTTAAAAGGTGGCTCTAGCCCTAATTGTCCTTCCCCTTCTCCCATCTTGGTTTTGAGCCGCTTTAAGCATCCTCCAGCAGATTCTGACCTCGAGCACTTTTCCTATGTGTACATCCAGAACTAGCCATTTTCCAAGGAAGACTTGCCATATGTACTTATGGCGAGGGGCTAGGAACCCCCCCTTTTTTTTTGTCCTGCACAGGTTGACAGTCTTATGGCTCCTCCTCCCCTCACACTCTGATCCTCCACACCTCCTCTCCCACTCTCAGAAAGGTTTTCATTTTAGAGTTCATACAATGGCCCCCATGTTGCCTTGAGTTGCCATTTATCTTTTTATATACTAGTATACTTCCTAGTTTGTATCCTTGGAGGTTGTAGTGTATTTTCTACATCTACATTTGTATACTTCTATATTACTCTGTAGCCAACAAAGCACTATGCTCATAGTAGACATTCAGAAAATGTTGGTAACATCATACTACTAAATGGATACCTGAGGATATCATACCTGATTTTCTAGGAGAAAATGAAGTAACTTTTATTTTACATCAAAGCGGCTATTGGTTAACCAGATGGGTGCAAATCAATGAAAGGCCATCCTGTAATTGTTGGTAACACTTGAATTCATTTCTCTAGGCTTACATGCTTTTCTCTCTCAGATATTTTAAATGTTTTATTTTTAATTTTAATCCTCACCTGAGGATATGTTTTATTGACTTTAGAGAGGAAGGGGGAGACAGAGAGACAGAGACACACCAATCAGTTGCCTCCTGCACGCACTGACTAGGGATCGAACTTGCAAACTTTTGGTGTACGAAATGATGCTTCAGCCAACTGAACCACCCAGCTTGGGCTTCTCTCATATTTCCTTATCTCATCTTTCTCTTCTTGCTCTGTATTCTAACACCTTCCCTTTCCTTCTTTTTCTTTCCCTTATTCAGTGACCGGACTTGCCAGTCACCCAATACTAAAAATTTCCACTCCCAGAGAATTTAGATCCATGTCTATACTTAAGTTTCAGCCCCCAACGCCTTTTTTCTTCTACCTAACCCTGCTCACGTGCTACAGTGTAACATCTAATGCACTTTGAGCTGTTATTTACCAACTTTCACCCAACTCTTGTGAATTTGCGCCACCCAGTGGCTGAAGTTGCCAACTTCATCCTCTGAAAAAAGCAGTGGGCAAAAATAACAAATGGGAAAGAAGTTATATGTGCCCTAAATGATGGCTATAAGTGCCCCAATTCACAACAGCCGAATTTGGTCCTATTTTAAGTTATTTTCTAAAACTTAAAATAGGATGGGAAAGATATGTTCAGAGGTATAGTGTCATGGTCTCCCCCAAATAAGATGATATCCAGAAGACTCTTTTAGCATTTCTTCAGATCACTACTGCTCCCTACTGCTCCAAAAATGAATAAATAGTGCAGACTACAGGGTAAAGTCCTAATTGCCCTCTAGAAGAATCAAACATTGAACAGAAGAGACACTGACTTTGAAGACATAAGCTATACGACACAATAATACCATACAGCAATTTAACTTATTTATTCTACAATAAATTTCCTTAGACACGTTTATATCTAGGACATATGCCAAGGAGTAGAATTCATGGTTCAACTTTGCTAAATGCATATTGTTTTCTAATGCCCCAGCGGTACACAGAGTCTCTATTAATAATTTCACACTCTAACTTGGAAATCTTAGACTAAAATTTTTGCCAATCTTTTGGCTATAAAGTATGTAGTATATTGTTGTTGTTCTTATGTGCATTTTCATGCTTACTAGCGAAGTTGAGCATCTTTCCATATATGTATTTGCTTCAGGTTTTCTCTTGCTTGCTTATAACCTCTCCCTTTTTTTCTACTGGGCGATTATTTCTTGTTGTTTTTTAATTGAGCTGTACAGTCTTGTATTCCTGACTATACAGTAGTAGGGCCTATGAATCTGTGGGTTCTACATCCACAGATTCAACCAACTGTGGATAGAAAATGTATTTTTTTTAATGTTACGTTGTTGCTGACATGTATCATGTTGTTAGTTCTGCTTTGTGGGATTTTTAGACATACCTGTCAATAGCTTTTTAAATGCAGCCATAGAAGGCAATATGAAAATAGATTCTTGGAGGCAATGGGACTCGCAGAGCTTCAGAGCCTGACAGTTGCTTATTTATGGGTATATCTGCATATCAAGGAATATTACATTAGAAACACACTGTAGACTGCAACATGTTTCACAAAGGATTAGTATTCAGGAATATAGTAGTCTCCTTTATCCATGTAAGATGTGTTCCAAGACTCCCCAGTGGATGCCTGAAACCGAAGATAGTACCAAATCCTATATATACACTATGTTTTCTCCTATACATGCATACTTATGACAGAGTTTAATTTATAGATTAGGTACAGTAAGAGATTAACAACAATAACTAGTAATAAAATAGAACAATGATAACAATACACTGTAATAAAAGTTATGTGAGCCTTAACCGGTTTGGCTCAGTGGATAGAGCGTCGACCTGCGGACTGAGGGGTCCCAGGTTCAATTCCAGTAGGGGGTGTGCAGGAGGCGCTGATTGATGTTTCTCTCTCATCGATGTTTCTAACTCTCTATCCTCTCTGTAAAAAATCAATAAAATATATTTTTTTAAAAAAGTTATGTGAATGTGATGTCTCTCTCCTCCCCACCCCAACCTGGGATAAGCTGGACAAATGGATGATTCATGTCCCAAGAGGGACAGAGGAAATAGGGCAAGCTTTCATTATGGCATGCAATTTAAAACGTGAAGTGTTGGAGGAACCAAGATGGTGGCATAGGTAAACACCTGAAATTGCTGCCTCGCACAACCATTTCAAAAACACAACTAAAAGACAAAATGGACATCATCCAGAACCACAGGAAGGCTGGCTGAGTGGAAATTCTACAACTAGAAGGAAAGAGAAAAGCACACTGAGACTCAGGAGGTGCGGAAGTAAAGTGCAGAGGTACAGTGACACACGTGCAAAGGGCTGGCAACTGAGGACACAGTTGTCTTTTTCAATTGGGAGGGAGACACAAGCTCCCGACTGCTCTTAACGCCAGTTCCAGGCAAGTCTCTGGGGACCCAGACTCATACGGGGAGAAACTCGACTGTCTGGCAGCAGGTAGAACTCGAGGGTGGCTTTCTCTCAGAGGTGCTTGCAGTGATTTCCGAGGGACACTGAGACCCGGGACCTTTTAGGGCAGGACTGAGGATCAGCCATAGCTGTTTGCTCCGCCCTGTTGATTCCCTGAGACCCCGCCCCACCCAAGCTGTATGCAGAGGCTTTTGCATATGAAGCCCTGGCCCTTTGCAATCTAAAATTACCTAACAAACTGCAGCTGGGTCAGGGAGACCCAGCCACTC
>NW_006285483.1:1321700-1329956 GCF_000327345.1 Myotis davidii
AAAATGGGAGTAACAATATTTTCCTTAAAAGGTTTTTAAGGTCTAAAATAAGAAAATATATTTTGTGTGCTTTGAGCAGTGAGTGGCTATTTTCAGTACCAAGTAGGGAGGAGAACCCTGCAGTGCCATTTTGAAGAGTGTGAACCCGGAGAAAGAATATCTGCCAACAAAGGCTCATTGTGATTAATTGGGCCCAAATTCATAACCAGAATTTAATAGCCACTGATTACAGAGGGCTCTGACACATACTACATGTCAGGGGAAAGCCATAGACTGAGCTGCCAAGCTTCCTGCATGGAGCTCCTGCCCTCACTTAGAGAAACTCCTGGTATTGTATTTGGACCAATGGGATTAAGATCTTCCCGTCCAATTGGAGCTGTGCAGCCATATCCTCATTTGCATAAGTTACTAACCAAGCAGAGCCGCTCCACAACCAAGCAGACTGTGTGAGCCGGCCAAACAGAACAGTACAATTTGAAACAAAACTGTGTGACTTTGGAGTCCTCATTTACATAGAAATGGACCAATCAGGGACACAGACAAGAACTTCTTTCTGTATAAGCCAGCGTCCCCTGTTAGGATGGAGTGCATTTTCCACTGCATTTCCGCAGCTTGCACACTGTAAAGCTTGAACAGCAACATTAGAGCTATAACAGTTGGCAACACTAGACCTGTAATATAGGCTACTTTACTACTTCATTTGAGCAGCTTAGCTTGAGCTGCTTCACTTGAGCTGATTTAACCTTGTTAGTTTCGATTACAATAGTAAAGAACTTGCTCTGTACTGTGAGGAATAGTCTTATAGTTAATTGATCATAATATATGTCTGTTTACTATTTACATTAATTAAATGGGATGGAGCTCCTGAGTTTGTTCTGCATTCAAGGTAAGTCAGGATTAATTGTCCTTGATTACAACTATGCATAGGCCCTATTACCTGTGAGATAATGTACAGTCTCATTACTTTTTTGTTTTGTTTTATTGATTTTTATTGATTTAAAAGAAGTCTGATGCACAAAATTCATGCAAGGGGCTCAGCCCAAGCCCCACCGCGGTGGCTGCCTTAGCCCCCACTGCCGCAGCTTCGCCCAGAAGGTTGTCTGGAAGGACATCTGGAAGGACGTCGGGAGGGACATCCAGTATAATTAGCATATTACCCTTTTATTATTATAGACAGACAGGAAGGGAGAGGGGACAAGAGAAACATCAATGTGAGAGTGTAACATCAACCGGCTGCCTCTGACAAGACCCCAGCCCACAACCTGGGAATATACCCCAACCAGGAATTGAACCAGCAACCCTTCAGTGCACAGGAAGGTGCCCAACCAAGGGAGCCATACTGGTCAGGGCTCACTCTAATAGTTTTGTAGTGAAAAAGGTACTAAAGAGACAGGGAGCAAAAGAAATTCTGTTTAATTGCTTGGTGCTCTGTTCTGGATATGTTTACTGATTTGACAGAGGGAAAGGGAGAGAGAGAGAAAAAAATTGATGTGAGAGAGAAACATTTATGATGCCTCCTGTACATGCCCCAACTGGTGAACAAAGCCACAACCCCCAATCTAGAACAACTCCTAAACAAGCCCCAGGGTTATTTCATGGAGCATTTATAGAATTAAAATTACCATTATAATTTATTTGTCTACCACCATGAATTAGGTACTATATATACATCATCATAAAACTCTTATTAAGTATCCTATTTTTCATTTTACATATGAGAAAAGAGGCACAGATAATAACTTGCCTAAATTCTTAAAGGTAGTAAAAGCTGGTGACAGGCGTGAACTGTTTATTTCTAGAATTCTCCATTTGATACGTTCAGACCATGATTTATCACTGGTAACGGAAAGCAAGACCACAGATAAGGAGGCACTAATGTAATATTCTGTGATTCAAATTAAGGAAAGTCCATGCTTTTTAAATTATATTAAACTGTGTCAGGTTCCTTACAAATCATAATTCAAACATTAGGTACTTGCTGGTTGCAAAGAATATAAACTGTCTGTCATCGAATGATGCAAAATATTTTTGGAGCCTGTTTGGCAGTCAAAAGGTGGAGGCCCTGTATGGTAGGCTGAAAAGTATGTAGCTAGGCTGCCGAGTAGGCATTTTAAAGTTTTCTGATAAACAGAAGTCACGCAGCAACAATACATTCCTAGTTTTCCTAACTTTTTGGATTCTACCCAAAGCCTGATGAATCATGACACTGACATCCTGCACTTTCTGTAGATCAAAAGCAGTCAGTGAGATAGGAAGAGGCAGAAGAAATGGGGAAGCAAAGGTTTAGATTCATGAAAACTCTGTGTAATGGCCATAGCATTATGTAAATCTTGATTTCTAACTTCCATTTTAACTAGTCAGAGGGAGTTTATTAGTTACACTTGGACCGATCTGCTTTTTCTCTTCTAGCCCCAAAGAGCCCAACCCAATCCCAAAGGGCTAAGGCTAGCCCCTAAGCAGTACCTATTCTTCCAGCAGGCCCAAGGAACCCAGCCTCAGTGTGTCAGAGCGATTCCCACAGGCACCTCTGGACAGCTATGATTTCAATTCTAGTTGTGCTACCTGGTAACATTGCTTGGTGTTCTGTTCTGGAAACCTACCTATTTCTAGCTGACAATTGCTGATTTAAATAATGACAAAATTCTAATGCTGAGCACTGGCCAATCTAACCCAGAACAACTTTTTTTTTTAAAAAATCTTCATTGGAGGATATGTTTATTGTGTAAGTGATTTTACCTCTTTGAGACTCATTTTTCCTTATTTGTAAAGTAGGTTGCAGCAGGGCTCTCATGCAGAAAAAATTTTCTCCCTCTTGTTTACCTTTGAGATCTCTAGGACCGTCCTACTTATGCAGAAGCATCCCCAGACAGGTCTCACTGTGTGGAGAAATGGCTATAGGCAAACCTTACATTTCTTCTTTTAAAAAAAAAAATTATTGATTTTTTACAGAGAGGAAGGAAGAGGGATAGAGAGTTAGAAACATCGATGAGAGAGAAACATCGATCAGCTGCCTCCTGCATGCCCCCTAGTAGGGATGTGCCCGCAACCAAGGTACATGCCCTTGACTGGAATCGAACCTGGGACCCTTCAGTCTGCTGGCCGATGCTCTATCCACTGAACCAAACCGGTTACGGCAAACCTTACATTTCTTTAGGTATATTAGCAGAGGTGCCTCAACCCTTCCTCTGCAGACTGGTCATAGTTTGGGTGGATCAAATTAAATAAGCACTCTAGGAGCTTCCTGGAAGGAAAAGGATGCTCTAATTCCTTTGACTAGGGTGGCCACGAAGAGACAAAGAGAGAGAGGCACAGAGTGATGGGGGAGGCGAGCAGGAGGGAGGATGGCAATGCTCCTGATGAAGAGGCAGTAGCAGAGGCTAAGGAGGAACCAATCCTGAACTAGGCCTTGAGAACTTACATCCTTGAGGCTCAGGCCTTTTGTGGGGTGAAGCCCTCTCTACTGAGTGCGTCACAGAAAGACTGCATGACTTGAAGAGCCTTTGTAATTGGCAAAGGGCTGGGCCCAGGACTGGAATCTCTGGTTAATTTACATTGACTGGGTATATTTCAGAGTTTAAAGGGAAGGAAGTTGAAACCTAGAAGGCATAGCTAGACTTTTAGACTTCCTGTTTTTATTTATTTGTACACTAAACTATAAAGAGCCACCTCAGCTCTAGCAGGTGTTCTCAGTGGTTAGAGCATCAGCTCGTGCACCAAAGGGTGGAGGGGTTGATTCCTGATCAAGGGCACCCTGATCGGGATGCGTGTGGGAGACAAATGATAGATGTGTCTCTCTCTCTCTCCTCACCCCTCCTCCCTTCCACTCTCTCTAAGAGGATTAGAGAGGATTAGCAACAACAACAAATAAAACACAAAAAGCCACCTCAGTTTATAGGAAGAACATTAGATGAAATAAAGTTTACAAAGTTCTTTCAGCACTCTGGTCATAGTAAGTATTAAAAATGGTAGAGAATCATTTCCATAGGGAGGGAGGGAAGCTCAGACACTACACTTTTGGTTCCAATCACTGAAGCTTAGCAGTTGAAGAGCTGTTGGGATATTCTGGACTTAGTCAATGGCAGTCACATCACAGAGCCTGACAGTATGATACAATTTTCCTTGTTGGGTTTCAAAGTCAATTTCTTAAATTAGTTATGAATAAAAGGGCTTGGAGAATGTGCTAAGTCCTGAAGTACAGTTTTCCAAAATATTAGCCCAACATGGACTAAACTTGGATATTATTAAATTTCAACTTAAAAAGGATAAAAGGTGTTTTTTCAGGTTCCTTTATACATGTTTAGTGAGGGGAGCAAGACAGTTATCTCTGCTATGACAGGTTAAATACAAGCTGCCCTGGAAGCATGTAAAGGGTCCACTTAACTCAGACTTGGGGCCAGGAGAGGTGTTGCTGAGGAAGTGATGTTTCAGTTGAAGTGGAGGTACCTTGCTAAAGGAAGCTTGGAAGGAACAGAGTGCATAAGAAAAGCTGAGATGCTTCTGTCTGGCTGGAGAATGAAATGTGAGATGGGGCAGTGATGTCAGAAATAGGAAGACACTACGCCCTGAAGGGCCTTCTACAAATTGTGACCACATAATTTACTAGAGGCTCAGTGCACGAGATTTGTGCATGGAGGCATGGAGGGGCGGGGTAGGGGGCAGGGGGTCCCTCAGCCCGGCCTGTGCCCTCTCACAGTCTGGGAGCCCTCGGGGGATGTCCCTCCACCTCCGCTGAGCTAGCCAGTCTTGAGACAGCTCTGGCTGAGCAGTGCTCTCCTTGTGGGAGTGCACTGACCACCAGGGGACAGCTCCTGCATTGCGCGTCTGCCCCCTGGTGGTCAGTGCACGTCATAGCGATCGGTTGTTCCGCCGTTCAGTTGATTTGCATGTTACCCTTTTATTATACAGGATTGTACAGACTGAGACACTTCTGAGAGTGAAATGAGACAATATTATTAATTATATGGGTACAATAGTAGGAGTAAACCAGGACTGTCCTGAGCAAATCGGATCTTATGGTCACCCTACTCGTAAGCCACGTTCAGATGCTTGAACCTCCAGTGAAAGCAAAGATTGGATATCTTCTCTGTTTACCTTATACATTTTGCCTGAGTGACTTCATCCATACCTTTGCCTTTACTTGCTCATTTCACAAATATTCATCCAGGATGCACTTCTGGGCACTGAGGTCACAAAGAAGAAAAGACACAGTGTCTGTCCTCAAGCTCTGTCTAAAGAAGACACATATTCCAAGAAACAATTCTCATACAATTATACAATTTTAGTCCTGGCCTCTCCTCTGAGCTCTAAACTCATATATGTCATTTTCACTCTGATTATCACAAAACACAGATTTGAAAAATAACTTTTATTTTCCTCCAAATCTCTGTTCCTCATCAGTGCTAGCCTTCTCACTATGCATTTCCATTTCTCCATATCTTTCTTAAGCACAATGTCTAAACGGGGGCTTAGAATTCTGATGAGGGTCTCACGTCAATTGAAGAGGAAGGGTAATTTTCAGGTGTTGAAATGCAATGTTTTTAATGAATAGATCCCAGTATTATGTGGGACTGTTTTTCCACAACTGTACATTAATAATTCGTATTCAGATTGTTGACAACCATGACGTCCAGATCTGGACATAAGCCCTCGCCAGGCAGTTTAGGTGAAAAAGACATGAAGGTAAGTCCTAAGTGTCTGACCCTATCTCCTCTTTGTGGAGAATGTGAGAGCGGTTGCAAAGGTGTAGGTGAAACACCAATGTTAATAATAAACTATCTGTTGAACTATTGCTGTGTGAAAAAGGCAATTCATGCTTTAAAGGGCAATTTTAATGTTTCCACACAGCTTCCAGAGTAATGCTTTTAAAGCAAATCTGATTACTCCTTGGCTCTCAACCCTACCACTGTATTCTGTCATGTCCCAATAAAATCCAAGTCCAACCAAATCTAAAGTCAGATGATACATGATCAGGCTTCTGCCTGTTTCACACCTTATTTCTCTAATTTGGTGTGCTCCAGCCATATGGTCTCCTTGCTTCTTCTCCCACATGCCAACCAAGCCCCTATCATAGGACCACTGCCAATGGCCATTTCTCTTCCCCTAGAATAGATTCCCTCTAGAAATCCACATAGCTGCCTCCTTCATTTAATGATTAGATTTCTACCTATGTGCTCTTCCCTTAGGAGGTCTTCTTTGTCTATCCAGCTAAAAGAGCATTCCCCATATCCTTCCTAGCCCTTTATCCTGATTTTCCCCCCATAAAACTTGACACATCACTGGGCATTATCTTTTTTCTTTTTTAAAAAAAATATATTTTATTGATTTATCACAGAGAGGAAGGGAGAAAGATAGAGAGCCAGAAACATCGATGAGAGCGAAACATCGATCAGCTGCCTCCTGCACATCCCCCACTGGGGACGTGCCCGCAACCCAGGCACATGCCCTTGACCGGAATCGAACCCGGGACCCTTTAGTCCACAGGCCAACACTCTATCCACTGAGCCAAACCGGTTTTGGCAACTGGGCATTATCTTTATTTAGCAATATATTTTGTTACTAGAAGCCCGGTGCACAAATTCGTGCACCAGTGGGGTCCCTCAGCCTGGCCTGTGGGATTGGGCCAAAACCAGCTCTCCGACATCCCCCAAGGGGTCCTAGATTGTGAGAGGGCACAGGCCAGACTGAGGGACCCCACCAGTGCACGATCAGGCCGGGGAGGAAAGTGGGAAGTTGGCCAGCTGGAGAGGGATCGCAGGAGGGCTCCAGGGAGCGTCTGGCTCATCTCACCTCACTCAGTCCTGATCCGCCAGACCCCAGCAGCAAACTAACCTATTGGTTGGAGCATCTGACCCCTGGTGGTCAGTGTACCGTCAGAGCAAGTGGTTGAGCAGCCTTAACATATTATTAGCATATTACGCTTTGATTGGTTGAATGCCTGGCCAGACACCTAGCATATTAGGCTTTTATTATATCGGATTGCTTATTGTCATCCTCCCCCACTACTATAAGAGGCAGACTTTATTTTGTTCACTGCTGAATTCCTAGCACCCAGAACAATGTCTGCTCATTAAATATTTGTTGAGTGAATAAATAGGTTTTCAGGATACAACAAATGTAAAACGACTCTATATTTATTGATGCACAGGAAAATGTCTGCAAAGAATATAGCAAAATGTTAACTAACATTCGAGAGCTGCTTTTCACATTCTTTTTGCTCATGTGAATCTCCTGATTTTTTTTTTTTTAACAATGAACTTGTCTCTTACATACTAAAAAATGAATAAAAAAGCCTCATAGGCCGTGTAAATGAATTCTAAAAGAGGTTAGGCAAATTTACGAAAGACAAACTTCTTAACAGATGTACCAGCCTAATGGTTAAGACAGACCACAGTCTGAATCTCCTTGGCCAACACTTTGTAGCAGTGTGATCCCAAGTTATTTATAAACCAGAGTCTAAATGTCTTCACCTGGAAAATGGGAATCATAACAGAGCCTCCCTCACAACGTCGTGTTGGAAGATTAAATGAGACCATGCATGTAACCTCTGTCCAATACCTGGCATGCAATACACACTCGACACAGGGTAGCTATGATAAGAATTAGCAGTAACAAGAGTTAGGACATACCTAGCCCTCAAGATTGACATCAGAGCGGACCACCACATCCTCTCATCACTGCGCCTCAATCGGGGCCTCTGAAGCCCCAAGACGGGCTGGTTCTCTCCAGAGGAGATAACGTCGGCCGTCCAGAAGCATCGGAATAAACGTACCCCGCACACCCTTAAACCATTCAGTCTGGAAAATCCATGAGCAGCTCTCCAGCACCCGGATTCCAGAGGCGGCCACCGAGTCCCTTAGCCTCACTTTCCTTCGCTGCTGCAACAGGGTGTTAAAAAACACAAAAGCAGGGCAGGACCGGCCCGCCCCGCCGCACGGGGGGCGCTCCGGAGGGGCTCACTCGTCACTCAGCCCTGGCGAGCCTCTGCTGACCCGCAACGCACCTCCCGGGAAAAGTGACTGCCGGTCGGACTCAAGGTCAGACCAGCGGCTCCCGCGCGTTCTCCCAGGACTCGGCCAGAGAGAGGGCAGCAGCAGGTTCAAGGGGAGGCCCGGGCGCCGGCGGTGGCAAAGGCGTGCAGTAAGCTAAGGCCCCGGAGGGAAAGGGGCGGAGCCGGCGGGCGCGCGGCGGCGCGAGGGGGAGGGGCGAGCTCGCGCTTGCGCCGCTCGGGAGCGAGCGCGCAGCCCAGGGCGCGCAGGA